>NW_027104749.1:202176-231099 GCF_000696795.3 Halyomorpha halys
TGAGATAGGTTCGTGCATTGCATTGTTATCATTTATTATTCATTGCACAGATATTGCTAAATAGTATGTACAGAAATTATTAATATACAAAAATTACAATGTGTTTTTACACAATAAAGTAATAAGAAAATTTGAGAGCTTCGGTGAGGCTCGAGGTGCTGCGCTCTGGTGAGCTTTTACTATACCGCTTGCACCCTCTCGCTACAAAATATTTCACTAAATCAAGAATATGTTCTGGTTGTCACAACGCTTAATAGCGTATTGAAAAGTCATAGCAAAAAGGTATTATTTTGTTGCTAATATACGGCAAAATCGTTATATGTAGGTTTGTGTTAAAGCTATATTTGTTATATAGAGGTACACTTTTTATTAAATTATTTTTTTTTTAGTCCAAGAGAATTGCAAAACATTCGTTATACAGAGGTTCTTGTTATACCCTGAATATCGTTTGTAATTACCTCCAAGGGATGAATATTCGTTCATTATAACCAATCACTATATACACAATGTGAATGTAAATAGGAATTTTTTACATCAATAAAATTTTTTATTTGATAATTAGTGTTTATAACCGAGGTTTCTGTAAACGTTAGTAAAAATAAATTGCTAAGGCTTTGATAATCACTGGTCTAGTAATATTAGTCACTATGGAGTCATTTTGTAAATTATAGGGTTCCATGATTTTTGTGCCACAAAATTGGCATTACATTAAACGAATTTGCGAAATATCTGTACGTGATAGAAGAAAACGAAGTTCATTTTCGAACTTATCAAAAGACAAATAAATCAGATTAAAAAAAAAAAAAATTCTAGTCTGTAGACAGGCATTATTAATGTTACTTATATTAATATTTTTGAATATAAATTAATATTTATTAATTTGTTACAGGCTTTGGGAGAGGTGGCGCTGAGAGTTACATTTACAAGTAGCCAAATGAAAATGAATGAAACCTCAAAAGTCTAAATTTAATAATAAGAAGTTTGATCTTAATTTATTATCGAACATAGTTTTGTATCAAATTTATAAGAATCGTTAGATTAATAATATATATCAAAGTTACGTTTAAGTGATAATAAGTAAATAAATGCATATGTTTTAAGTATGTTAAATATTAAGATGTGTTATGATTAAAAATAAAATATTTTGAGAAAAAATCCTTTATTTATAATCCTAACTATAAATATTCAATGAACTAGGAAAATCGATTAATAGATTAAAAATAAGAGCATTCATTCAATATTAATGATTTAGTTGGATAAATAAAATTTTCAGGATACAATGAATATTTATTATAGTTTTAAACCTTTTTTTCGTCATTCTGACTTTTGTCTCCAAGGGGTAACTCTCTTACTTTTGATACTATTCACATGTTACAGGGGATTTCTATATACAGTCCCTCTGAAGGATTGATCTGCAACGTGTGAACAAAATAGAAAAACGAAGATTGGAAAAATCTGTGTACGACCTCATGAGTCTGACAAACAAAACAAAAAACGTAGTTCTAAAATTAGTTCCTTACAATCATCGTTTCCTAAGAAACATACTTGGTGATAGGAAATAACTTTGGAAAAAGGTGGACAGTCCCTCTGGAGGATTGTTCTGCAACGTGCAAACAAAATAGAATAACGAAAATTGGAAAAATCTGTTTATGTACGACCTCATAAGTCTAAAAATTGAACAAAAAACAACGTAGTTCTAAAATTGGTGCCTTGTTGCCGTTTCCTAAGAAATATACTTGGTGATAGGAAACAAATTTGGAAAGTAGTGGACAATTAGTCGAATTTTTAGAATGATCCTGTGATAGTTTTTTTTTTTTTTACACTAATTGAATGCTGGCTACAAACAAACTAAATAACTTTTAGTGCCGTCAAAACCTGTAAATTCTAGAATAGTAAGTTTGTTCATACGTACTTTATGCTCTGTGCCCTTACGGAGAAGTGAAATAACGGATGGGGAATCAAATTCCAGGATTGTAAGTTTGTTCATATGTATTTTATGCATTCTATAAGATATGTGGCTTGAAGCAATCCATCAGGATGCCTCTACATAACAATGAATGCCAGTAAGACTACGTGAGATGCCAGCAAATTGAATGCCAGAATCAACAAAGATGCGAAAGAGCTACTAATGCAACAAACGGGAAAGATCTACAAAATATGTATAGCTAACCGAAAAAAAAACATATCTCTACAACATAATATTGTATCATCTAGTATTTACTTAATTTAATGTTACATATGTTTCCAGGTTTGTAGTAATTATTTTATTTATATTTTTCTCTTAATTAAAGTTTTTATCTCGTTTTTATTTTGCAACTCAGATGAAGGCCTGAAATTCAGGCCGAAACGTCGCCACAAATAAAAATTTTTTTGTGTAATATTACTGACCGCACCTCTCCTGTCTCCCTCCCATCTTCTCATATCGAATCTAAGGTCTACTAAAAACACATTATAATATTTATTATTTTTTAAATATTTAGTTCAAAGTGAGCTAGGTTTGAATTGGCTCATCCAATACCAAATATAAAACGGTTTTTTCATTGATTAATTAATCGAAAAAATTGTTCATTACATCTATTGCTGAAAATATATTTCAAGCAAAATAAAATATATTTTCAGTTCAAAAAACATCTCAATATAGGTGAGCTCTGATGGTATTTTACTTTCTGTTACGCTTAATATTACTTGTTAATGGATTGTTTTTATATATTAAAATAAATTGCTGAACCGATGAAAATATCCCTCTAAACATACACACGCAGTATAATTATAATATCCTTACCAAGTAGTACAAGAGCCTAGAATAAAAAAAAAAAATTTTATTTCACCCCAATTTTAGATTACTTTAATGACAACTGTGTATAATTACTAGTCGAAATTGATTTAATTGAGTCTGCCAAGTATAGATAGGGGGAATAAAAAATTGAGGCTATTTCAAAACTTTAGAAAAAAATAATTTATCATTTGGAGTTCTATATCGTTAAAGCTACCAACAACACTAGAGAACCTAAGAGAACATTATTTAAAGAAGAGTAAATTTGCTGAAATATTAGCCCTAATGGAGCCATTTAGGTTCAATGGTTCTCGAGATATAGCTTTTTAAAAAGCAACATTTCATAAAAATGTACTGAAAGATTAGTAGTCAGTGAATTCATTTTGAAAAATCTATATCTCAGGAACTATGTGACGTATAGATGTCTGTTAACCCTCAAATTAAAGCTAGTTTAATGTACTATATAGTAGTTAATGACCTTTATCTTCGTATTCATGATATTTGAAACAAATATATTGATTTATAGTTGTTCGGACAAAAAGTTTGATTTATGAAAAACTTTATTTCAGAATCTATAATACTTACATATGTCTGCCAGCACTCAAATTTAAGCTAGTTAAATTTATTATAAAATAGACCTCAACGTTTATCTTTGTAGGAGTAGTACTTATATGAAATAGACGAAATAAATTCCCAAAATGTTAATTTCTAGTTGTTCGGATAAAATGTTTGGTTTTTTGAAAAAATGTATCTTGAACCATAAGACGTGCAGATGTCTGCAAGCACTCAAAATAAAAGAAATTGAACTTTCTATAAAGGACTTTATGACACGTATCTTCGTAGGGGTAGTAGTTTTTATAATATAAATTTGGCACATGAAAATTTGTCCGCACAACTATAAATCAATTTATTTTAGCAAATATTATGAAAACTACAACTCCTAAGAAGATAAAATTCATAACTACTCGATAGCTCATTAAACTAGCTTTAAATTGAGTGCTAATAGACATCTGCACGTCAAATGGTTTTTCAGATAAAGATTTCTGAAAATAAATACACTAACTACTGATCCTTTAGTACATGCGGTACAACATTTCTATGAAATGTCACTTTTAAAAAAGCTATATCTCGAGAACTATTGAACTTAAATAGCTTAATTAGTGCTCATGCTTTAGCCAATCTACTCTTCTTTTAATGACGTTCTCTTCGGTTTTTTAATGTTGTTGGTAGTTTTAAAGATACAGAGCTCCGAATGAAAAATTAATTTTTTTAACGTTTTGAAATAGCCACCATATTTTATTCCCCCTACCTATACTTGACAGACTCATCAATTTTGACTGGTAATTATACATAGTTTTCACTAAAGTAATAAAAAATTGGGGTGTACAATATCCTTTCTTTCCTCTCCCTGACTTTTTCTATATTCTGATCTCGTTTAATTTCTAATCCTTTCTGCTAGTTCATTCCGTATTTAAAACATTTTCTGGGGGTATATTGAGGCTCTATGGAGCCGGAACTACGGTAGATTGGGGCTCTAGAGTAGCCCACATTTAGTGGTTAGGGATGAAACAGTGGTGAATATGATTCGAAATCATTATTATATCCCCGGACAATGAGAAATAGCGCAGGAAATTAATTAACACAGGGGCGTTAGCCTGTTAATTCATATAATTAATATATTTATGGGAATGAAGTTGACGTTGAAAGCACTTTGGTGCACCGCCCGAGGCCAGCTCACAAACAGACATCCCACCAGGTACAGAGCCGTTTCAAATAATTAACAACATAATTTCCACTTTTGTTCCACCTGCCTCCAACACTATTCCAGCTACATGTCAGCTTTAAATTTAAATCAGTTTTATTTATTCGTTTAAATATATTTAAGTATCTTTATTATAATAATTTATTCTATACTAGTCTACACCTGTGAGACCTAACCTCTCGCATCAGGTACGTTTCCTTCTCTTTAATTTATCCAATATAAGTGATATAATATAAGCGACACTATTCTTTTTCGGATAAATAATATAATATTATAACGAAAATATATTCACAAACATAATAGGTAAAGTTGCATTTCTAATGACTAATAAGCAACAGTATTGCGTATTGATGTCCCCGCTCGTCCTGAAACACGTTACATGTTAAGAAACTGGTAGGCTACACATATATATATTTTTTTAATACTATTTATTTATTGATAGATATCACAATCTGCCACACAGTTGTGGGCAATAGGTAATAGTGATGAATAATCATATTCATATTAAAATAAATTTAAATAACGATACAAATAAATAAATGAATGAAAAAAAAAATCTCTCTTAAAATATATACAAACAGAAGAATAAACAAAATGAACATAATAAAACTATGTGTATGAAAAAAAAATAATATAATGAAAAAAAAATCTCTTAAAATATATACATACAGAAGGACAAACAAAATGAACATAATCAAACTATGTGTATGAAAAAAAATAAAATAACATAATGATAAAATAATATAATGAAAAAAAATCTCTCTTAAAATATATATATACAGAAGGATAAACAAAATGAACATAATCAAACTATGTGTATGAAAAAAAATAAATAAATAAAATAACATAATGATAAAATAATATTGAATGAAAAAAATAAAATAACATAATGATAAAATAAGTGTACGAAAAAAAAAATAATAACATAATGATAAAATAATAATGTATGAAAAAAAATAAATTAAATAACATAATGATAAAATAATATAATATGGAAAAAAAAACAAAAACATAATGATGAAATAATATTGCACACATATTTAGTACAAAATTATTCCAAACATTCTTGAAATATCATCACAATAAAACCTTGTATAATAATAATAAAAAATTGGTTTAGTGTGGTTTAGCTCAAAATATTGTTATATAAGCACAGAGTGACTAAACAAACTCGAAACATCACTCTCAGGATCTCTAGCTCGACTTGTTTCAAAACATTAAAATAATCGGTAAATAATCTCAATCGTCGAAAAGATGTAATTAGCTCCTAAATCCTTACATTATTTGTGTCTAGTCGGGTAAAATTATAAATTATAAAAATTTGTAAGAACTCATTTTTACACACAATATTTATTGGTGATGATACCGTAGTTAAGTAACTTAATAAAGCTGATAACATTTCATTCACTAAGTAATGGCCAAGCTTATATGACCCATACTCATATGTAATAATATGTGATAAGTAACCCGTGGCAACCATGACACTGTTGAAGCAACCTTTAGAATAGGATTTGACCCCTTTCCTAAGTCGTGTGCTAACTAAAAAACGGTTCATATTTGAGGGTATTCATAGGTAACGTAAAATATTGATGTCCGTGTCGAAATTTATAAAACCTGATTTGAACCTTCTCGATCCGCCGACTTACTTCTAACGAGAGTTCTGAGACCTCTCACATTTTCGAATGACTTTTTACTAAAGTTCCAGTAAGAATTTAAGAATAGATATTGAGATTCGTCACTTCTCTTTGGAATTATCTTTCATTTGATACCTTAATCATCAAAATTCATCCTCCTGAAAGACGGGAAAGGGGTCATCACTACCATATTTTTTAAAAAATACATTCATTTGTCATATCAGTAAGGTCGGTGGCAGGGGCCTAAACTACGTTCTTAGGAAGTTCGTACTGAAAGATTATTGTCTTAATCTACCATTTCGTAAAAATGACCCATATATTTTTATTGTAATAAAAGTGAGAGGCCTCAGATATTTTCACCTTTATTATATACCAAACGATTTGTTTCTTTTAAAGAATTAAAAAAAAAATTATAACTGATTTCATTAAATTATTTTACATCCACAAAAAAAATATAAACATTTAATGGAAGCTTCAGGTAAAGTAGGACATAAATTTTTTAATTTAAAGTTCTTTAATTTGTTTTATTATATATTTTTTTCACACGTGCATTCAGGAAATACAAAAAGGAAGTACCGATTCGAGCGAAATTTTGTGCTTCGTTACTGGAACAAACTAATTCGTTGTTCAGTAACTGTTTTAAGACCAACAGAAATGCGTTTGGATTTATATGCAGAACTATACCTCAGTCATTCGACACAGAATGTAATGCTTTTTAATTTCATATTTTAACTGTTTTGCTAGGACGCACAGTTTAGGAATTATCGGGTAAAAGGCTAATTCTTTATTTTATATAATTAATTAGCTAATTAGTAAGAGTTTTAGAACCATTATAAAAGCCTTTCAGTGTTAATTGTGATAGAAACTTATTTTAAAAATTATCTGTAGATGTAAATTCTATGAATGCTGAATTTTAGGGATCCGCTACAAGCACTCACTATACCCTGTAGGTGTTTACAATCTTGCGTGAGCCCAATAACAATTTCGATTTGTCCTCTATCTTCAATTCATAAATTAATCGTAATTAACAATAAAAAATTTAACGGACGAATAGCCATTTACAGTGAAACGTTTTATAAAATAATTAGTAATTTGCTAAGCTGACGGAAGGGTAGAAGGGACCAGCCAATATTTGTTTAGTATTGCTCCAGCTAGCCTTTGCCCGCCCCGAAATAAGCGATTTCACCATTAATTAGTAACTCTTCCTTTTTCCTTTGATGTTTAGCCGCCTTTATCCATCTCCTTCCCTAACAACTCTCCTTAAACGGTTTCTTTCTTTAATAACAATTTACCCTTTATAAATGGACAAATTAAAATTAGTTTTTTAATTAGTTCTTTCTACACATAAAGGAGCTTGATCTGAGCTATATTTTTTTGCCCAGTCATTTCTAACATATTTGGGGAAGAGGGTGTATGTAAGATGGTTATCCGCAAGTAACCAACCTATTTTTAGCAGAGTGGAGGGTCAACTTATCCTGGCCGGATTTGAACTGGCGCCACTACAGTAATGAGGTTGCTAAGGTAAGGGCTTATTTTGTTCGGCCACAAACTTTCTCCTGTGATATTTCTCATGCACAATTAAAAATATATTGATACTGCCAACATTATAGACGCCACCAAACATGTTTTTGGTAATGAACAAGAGAACCCCGTTGAAAAATTATATGGAATAAATTTTGTCTCTATCGGCTATATCAACTGATTATTGAATATTATTACCCAAGATCATTGTCTTATCGTGGGCATTGTATCTTTTACGATAATACCTTCAAGAATAACTTATTAATATAAACCTCCTAAGAAGTTCAGATTGTTGTGGTAAATATAAAGCAATATTTGGCAACATCCGATATAAAATAATAAATAATAATTGATGATATAAAATAAAAGTACTCTATTGTGAAGGAATAAATAAATAAAGGGTATCTGCACAAATATTCAGATAGTCTCTCTTTTACTATTCTCTAGAATTTCTTACAATTGATTCTAGAAGCGGCTGCTGAGGACAGTAGCGAAAGGAGTGTTAGGCTCCACTCACCACCACTCTACTCAAATGATTCATTTTTTACCAACAGCGCTCACTTTTATTTTAAATTAAAATTAGGTTAGCAAATTATCACAATTTAATGATTTATTTATTTATTCCCGTCCTTCCTTACCGCACGGCAATATGCGTTTCAAAAAAGAATGGCACATGCCACCTCTCACAATATAGATTGTTTTCCTCACTAACACACGTTGAGTCTGAAAGGACCCAACTGCAATTGGTGCAATTGGTCTCAAGTGCAATTGGTGAGGACGTGTACAGTAATGTCTGGAACAGCGCAACTCATGGAACCTGACGTGGGATCCCTCATATATTTTGAGAAAATGAGAAATCCTGTTGGAAGTTAGGACCCACTAAGCTTCATGCTTGGACTTAGGGGAAATTTATATTAATGCTTGTATCTGTCTGAGTAGTTAACTTCGCGTCGATTCTATTCATCAACAGTGTCCTCCCGAATTATTCTTTTCCATTTTCCTAGATCTTGTCCTTTCTTAGAGGTTCTCCAAAGGCCTACTAAGTCTTTATTTCTTAAAATCAAGCTTTGTCTTCTCGCAGGAGACGATCGTGAGGCACCTCTGTTAAGATCACTGCCCCATGATCAAGGGTCCTAAAGGCTGCCAGTCCCAGCATAGCATTTCTCAGAATGTTACCAACTACTCGGTACTTGCAATAGGCACTTATCGATTTCAGACTGGGAATGCGTACATCAAGTACTGCTCCATTATAAACAGTCATAGTTGATACGAACATGAAGTCATAGAGAACGCCTCAGATACTACTTAGTCTATTTAGGGCTATGGCCATCCTTCTTCTTAAGCAATACAAGTGAGGAGTAACATTCAACCTTCCACCGAACCTTAAATGAAGGTATGTAACAATCTCTCTCCTCATCTTTATTACATATCTTTATTCCTCGCAATTATCGGGAAATTAGATATTTAAGAAAATTTAAATCGGTCTCCTGACGTTGGCCACATATCATAAGAATAGAATTGAATAATTAATTTATTATATTATAGTTTTTTAAGATCAGAATCAAACAGAGAGCGAATCCCGTCACCTGGTGAGTAGAAATTGAATTAGAAATTAAAACTTTATTATAAGAAAATATCACAGTAACTACTTAAAATGTAATTAATTTACAGTAGAAGGATCAGCAATGATCATGGTTACAGAATAACAATACAAGATATAGTGGGGGTAAAAAAAAAAAATAATCTGTTGGAAAATTATCATTTTAAGAAAATGTAATTTACAAAGAAAAAATAATGGGCTATTAAAATATATATATATATATATATTATAAGGAAGCTATACTGAGCTATCTATTGTACTTTTTTTGGCCTACTTTTTTTATAACTTTATTTTTAAAAAAACAATTTTTTTTATGGTTGAAAAATTTGTGCGTGGAATCCATACATTTTTTCACTCAAATTTCATTTAACCATTAATTTTCAAAGAAAACCAAATATTCCAGAAGAGGAGTATCTTTTGGGAACCATTAACCTACTTAAATGATTATTATCTGTCGAAGTTATTCAAGCAATCAGAATAGTTAGTAATTATTCCCCGATTCAGGAGGAATCTTTTAACTATCACACAGTCAAACACTATTATAAGCCCGCTGTTAAACTGAGTTTTGAAAATAAAGAGTCTTAATCAAGTTGTTTACCCCTAAATTTTAGAAATTCCATATGGAGTTAAATACCAATGGTAATTTTATTTATTTATTTTTTTTTAATTGAACTCACAAGACCAGAGGTAGGTTAAAAAAGATGGAGAAGAATAAAATTTATAGTACAATTTTCAAGATGTGAGTGGGCAATAAATTTAAAAGATGGGTAAAATTCATTGAAATTCTTTATACCAACAGAATTTATTTATTTATTAATTTCTAGAGTGTTCACTTTTCAAATTAATTTGAAATATTTTATTAAAGTAACGTACAGCTCGCTAAATTTTAATTATTTACCGAAAATTTTATGAACATTTATTTTCAAACTTCTCTGTCCTTTGATAGAATCTTCTAATTTTAAATAAACTTTTTAATAGTTAAAAATATATTTAAAAAAAAAATACCCCTCAAAAAAGCAATAGTTTACAGAAACACATTTATATTATTACAGAAGTTCCTTATAAACTAGGAAAAATAATCTCAAATGTTGTAATTATAATTGTGGAAGGGTTTTTAAGATAAAAGTTATCTTGAGTACATTAAATAATTAATTTCTTTGATAAAGTTGATAAACAGTACTCCAAAATTTATTTTAATCACTCAATTAGATATTCTGTTGAAAATTATTTATGGTAATTCATTCTAAAATATATTGATTAATAGTGGTACACACATCTTAAGAGTGATATATAAATTTAATATATATTTTTTTTTTCAATTTCTATATTTGATTGTTTCCCCTTTATTTTATACCTTTGAACCTGATGGGTTAAATTATTTTAATAGATTTTAAAACATATTTAACTCCTGGATGTAAAATGATATTTTCTTATGACATAGCTTTGGCTAGTTAGGGACCTAACTTAATTAACTATATGCTTCCTTGAAAACTAAATTAGGTAGCACCTAGAGTGATGCTAGAGAATAAAAAACATTTCAGTAATAAATATTTATTGTTATACAATTATACACATAAATTATACAATTAAATTATAATATTTATAAAGGTTTAAATTTATTAAAATTTCAATAAATAAGGCATATCATTCAAAAATATTAATTTTGTAATTCCCTTAAAACATAAAAGCCTTCAACACATAAATGTAATGCGGGTTAGTGAAGTTATTCTTCAAAAGGGGCTTGAGTAAGTCAGTATCCGTCTCTCTCTTTTTTTTTTTTCAATTGTGACTACATAAAAAAAATCTGGGGGCGTGCGCGCAGCTCACATCTACATACCTCCCTAATTATAATTTTAATTAATCCTCACTTGTTTCAGAGCAGAAATCATGAGATGAAATCAAGTAATTATTTAACAACTACGGAGACGAGTATGTGAAGAAACTGGGCCTGTTCCTGTCAGTTAGAATTGGTGTTTAAAATAAACCTTTTTTCGTCATTTTCCACTACTATCTACGACTTTCTATGTTAAATATTATTATTTCTAAAAATTTTGGCTTTCCAATGATATATAATAAGTGTATATTACTACTTTTATTTCCATAAATAGATTTTCAACCTGTAAAGAATATTTCCCATTAATTACCTTTAATTCATTATCAGATCCCTTTCATTGTTTCTTTTTGTTCATTTTTAACTACTATTAAAACTATTAAATGGTTAATTATTTCAAACAAACACAAATTAAAGGTACATATACATAGGGGGAGGTGGAAAGATGTAATTATTGATGTCCGTATCGAAATCTTTAAAACACAGTTTGTACAGTCCCAATCTGTTAACCTGCTACTGTCACGGTTTTGAAAACTCGCTTTTTATAATAACCTTTATTTAATAAGTTCTAGTACAAAATTAAGAATTGAAGTTGAGATACATCTCGTCTCCATGAAATTCTCTTAAAACATTTCAAATCCCATATTTGTGATTATGGGAGACCGCCTTAGAAATATTTTTATAAAATTTTAATTTCAAATTTGTGTATTTTTATTTATTAAAATAGACTTTTTTTATCATAAATACATAATAATAATATTGGTCATAACAAATAGTAAAATTGATTAAGTAACCAAATTAAGTTTCCAATTTGGGGCGAAAATGATTTATTAATGTAGATGAATTAAACCAATCAAGAAAACCATTTAATTAAGATGCAGCCGTTTGAAGAAGGTATAACGGAGTACACCATCGTCAAGTATTATGCCTTTTTTTAATTATATTGTATGATCTGTTTGTTTAACTTTAAATAAGTTTGTGTGTTTATTTTGATTTGATTAAAAATATTTTGTCTTTTTAAAAATCAATATGTCATTTTTGCAAGAAATTATTCAAGGAAAAAATCGCATTATCTAAAATTAATTTAATTAGTGTTTTTATATATGAATGATATATAATGATAGAACTGTTTGGGTGAGGGGAAAAAGATTTTTTTTTTCTAATTTACACTTACCTAGTTCAGTTATTCCACAAACCTAAACCTACATTAAGGTGTAGAACATAAAGCGACAAAACGATTGTAATATTACTATTTATCAATCTTAATTTTTACAGTGTACATTTTAGTGTTCAATAATTAGTCAAGGATTCAATAATTGTTCGTTTCACCGTAGGTGAATCATGATTGCGCAAACAATAAAGTATCCTCAATATAGTACTTTTACTATTGACTTATCCACAAGAAACTTATAAATACATATTTATGTAGATATTTATAAACTTCAGTAGAATAGGGATTGGTAGGGAATACTCGGAATTGAGTAGGGGCGAAGGTGAGACTCAAAGATCATAACAGGTGGCTTAATTCTCACTTAGCTGAAGAGCTGGTCTTGAAGAGTGCCACCAATTAGAGTCGGATGGAGAATAAATCTGCAGTTTTATTAATTAAAAGTGCGGTCCCTCCCTCGGCGAAACGGCGGAAACGTCCTAATTGTACTAACAAGTGAGCGCTTCTCCAGTTTAGCGCTTAATGAACCCTTGTCGCGGCCTTTGTCGCTCCAACCGCAAGGCATCTGCATCAGAGAGGATACGGCCAATTAAAATAAAATGAATACCTTTCCAAGAAGGGCTACTGTTGTGCGGGGAGGCTAGTCATTTAGTCAGCTGAAAGTAGCACGAATACATATTACATATTATATAATTAAGGTGGATTTCTAGGGAGTCTCATTTAAAAAATCACCATCACTTCTACTATGAATTGGCTTCAAATTTTCCTCAAAAGTTATCAACGATATAAATGAAATAAAAAATAAATACCGTTCTGGGATATTCAGTCTCTTAAAAATAATAAAAAAAGTAATACAATCCAAACGAAACTTGTCACTGTGTGTGGCTACATTATGTATACTTAATAAAATATCAAATGGCAAATTAAAAAAAAAAAATGTATGAAAGTGACCAAAAAAGTTACTCAACTATAGTTCGGTGCACCTACTTTTTTTTCTAAGTATATTTTATTTTTTATAATAATTAATTACAAGGAATAAAACGCTACACAATTAATAGGGATGTTCGGGGGGATGATTAGGGTACCCCACCATATAGATCGAAATAGTTCTCTTGTTAATCGCAGAAAACTATCAAGGACAAATATATATAAACAGTGAATAATAATAGAAAATGAAACACCTGAGAAACCCAGAGGTTCAATGCCGAAACTACTAAAAATCTCCGGTTACTTACTTCTCATTAACTCCTCGGGATGTTCCGTCATTTTAGAGTATATTGTCTTGCTTGTGTTCCGATATCCAATTCGAAGCCCTTAAACGCCCAATTGCTGCTATACCGGCATTGTTTCCGTTATATTTATCAATATTTAATGTTATATGTAGAACTGTAAACATTTTCAAATTGGGTTGATCGCTCTGTGGGGCGCATATCATACGAAATATTCCCGTTCTGTTGTTTCCTTTATTTAACCAAATTTTCCCTTTTACTTACATATATGTGAAATATATTGTAAGGGAAAATATCGCAATATTGATAAATTTCGAATTCTAATTTCGAACAGAGGGACAGATTTAATTTTTTTTAAATCTATTCTAAAAAAAAAACCTAGTCTGCAATTTCAAAGCTAGTTTATGCAACTGTGGTCAATTAATATATTTAATAAATATAGCTCATTATAAAAAAAAAGCGTTATATTCTTTTAGAAAAGGATTCAGTTTTCACCTAAACTGAAAAAGATGCACAGTGAATGCTCTTGAAAATTAGTTATAGAAATATTGTAGACGCAACCAGAAGTTCATTTTATTAAAAACAAAAACAAAAATTATAATTATTTTTCATTTTGTAATTATGTACATTAACATTAATTTTTTTTTTTGTAAGGTCCATCTATTTTACAATATAATTCTTTATGCTCAATAGCTCCCAAAAAATAAAGCTTTTCAAGAAACGAAGCTCCAAATAACGAGAAATTAACATTCTATAAGTGGAATATACGACTGCTACTAAGATAATTATAATAAACTAACTAATTAATGTTGCATTTAACCAGTTGGGCCTTAGTATTAATATAGCTTAATGCAGTGTTTCATAAACCATTTTTATTCTGGATAACCAAGGTGTACGACGAATGTGTTTGGGCCATAGAGTAATATACATCCTATAAATGTAACTGAAGCAGTAGCACAGTGGCGACAGAAATGGGTGTCTAAAGTAGATGGGTTGGATAAGAAAGGATTTACTGAAAAGCTCTTCATCCCTCAACCTGACAAGGCTGATAAACAACAAAGACTGATAAACCTCAGGGACGGGCCGAAACCTTTTGTCGATAATGTATCAAGATGCTGAAGATGTAATTATTACAGCCTGATTTTTTTTATTTATCTATTTAATAGAACAAACTGAGAGAGTTGAAATATGAAAAAAGTCATAAAAAAAGAGAAAAAAATTGAAAAATATAAAAATATTATTGTACAAAAGGAAAAAAAACACTTTTATATAACTAACCATATTCGGAGATTAATAGTTGATCCTATATAGAAAATTATACGAAGATATCCTGGTTCCAGTCAGTAAAGAAAGAAATTGTAAAAAAATATATATATTTATTGGTCACAAACCCAGCCAAAAGGGTCAGGTTAAATGTTACTAACAAACCCTTGGAGTAAATTACAAATATACAAATACAATAAAATATTACTATTATTATTTAACTAGCTAACAATAAAATATATAAAAAGCACAGCCTGATTAATAAACATTTGGTGCGGTGCGCACATCACATAACGTTCCCTTACCCCCTACTTGGAGTTGAAATAATTCTTCCATAGTTGTAGGATAAATATTTTTATGTTATTCACAGTGGCAATACTTTACCGTAACAATTTTCCAAATGTTCCCTTCAGTTGATAGGTTCCCTAATTCCAATATCTACAGTTTTTAGGGAATTTTAATAACAATTCCCAATGCAAAAATTTAAAATTTTTCTTTTTTAAAAGTATGAAAGAAATCTAACAGTTTACTGAAATTGACATTGTGCTCTTAGCCATTAATTCATTGCTAAGTTGTTATTGAAACAATATTACTAAAATAAAGTAATGTGAATGATATTATGGAGTTAGTCATCCTGTCAGCTGAAAGTCACAAATATACGTAATTTTTTTTTAAGGTTAAATTATTTTTTTTAAAAACAGACCACAATTAAAAGAAGAGGATTTTTTTAAACTTCTGCGTTTTAGCCCTATTGGAATATTTCAATGATAATACAGAAAGGCCTGGTTTATATTAAGGAGCATGCGATCTGAAATTGAATTGACATACCGAGAAAATCTTCAGTGCAAAATCGATCATACCAAGTGACACTTCCTATCCGTCAATTTTAAAGAAAAGGTTGCAGTAACATCTCAGGCAAACAGCAGCCATATAATGCTATATGATATACACAGACCATGTTGAAGACTTAGTTATATGGATCTAGTTATTTGGTTACGACACATAGTGGTGGGAAATATCCGTTTTTGTGCAATAACCTCTACATTTTTTTTAAGGCAAGCTATCTACAGGTGGCCAACCTATTCTAACCATGGTAGGGATTCGAACCAGCGCCGCCCGCAGATCTCAGAACGATAGACCCAGGCCTAACCATCTGAGTTATGGTAAGGCCTATAGGTAACCTCTGAATTGTTTAAATCTTCTGTAATTTGACTAAATTCCCATGTTATTCGGGGTGCTAAATTCAATGAAATGCATTTTTTTAAAATAATATTTTCAGGTATAAACATATAAAATATAATTTTTTCATCATTGAAATCAATATTTCCTAAAAATAAAATGTTATACTGTTTCATAGTAGTTAATTAAATTATTATTTTCACTTTACTTTGGTTAAACCAAGAAGACCCTTGACTTCATACGGCTCAAAACATCAATGGAACTTACACAAAAGTTTCTTCAATATGTACAAATTTATGGGAAAAAAGTTTCATCACAAAGGTCAATAAAGCTTATTTTTTCTGATCTATCGGAAATGTGCAAAAACTGATTTTTCCAGCATTAAAGTGAAAGTGGCCGAAGAACTTTTTTTTTTTTTATTAATTTAAATCTACCATTTTTTTTTTTTTTTTTTACTCCATAGTTAAAAAATTCTGAATATAGAATGAGACATATGGGATTTTATTGACTTGTCATTATTTTTATCAGACCTAATGAAGCAATGAATATTTCTTTCGAAGATACGACAGGATACGACTCTACCCTCACCCTACAACCCGTGAAAACTGCAGCAAGACACAGACGGAGAGGCAGGAGTTATGTAGATGGCTAGTTAATCGAGAGGCCAGGGAACTTCAAAGGCCCCGTTGGGGGATTTAAATTGCAGAACGCAGCCCCCCTCATGTTAAAACATTGATCCGAAATTGGAGGCAGTTTACCCTTCTTCTCCCCTCCACCACACCTGCCTCCTCTGGTCGATACCAACTATTTAGATAAGAAACCATCCCCTGGCCTGTCATGGCCGTTTGTTCTCTAGATCCAGGGTTAAAATAATTTTTTATAAAAAAAAAAAGTGTGAAAGTGAAGGCATGAGAGACAGATCTGCATCATCTGATTGGATATAAATCTGATATCTTAAAAGATGGACAGTCCGGGAGGCGAAACACATTGATTGCTCTAATGAAAACTAAATACAGTAAAGAATAAAAATTGATGACTCCGCCATAAAACGTAGCTGTTCCAGAAGCTATAAAAAATTTATCTTCAAGTTGTATCAAGAAATGAAAAAAATCTGCATTATTTTCTATCAAAAAAAGGCTCAATGTCTACCTATACTATATAAGGGGTAAAATAAATGTTATTAAATATTATATATTGAATTGTTCTTTATTAAGTTTCTTTATTTTAATCTGTATGTGAAGAAGTTAACAAATTTTAAACATTTTTCAATTTTTGTTTTAAACCGGATGCTAATGTAAGATAGATATATTTTATATGTAGACTTAGATAAAACATAAGAAATATAATCTGTTACCATGAACCGATAATATACATTGGTAAAAACTGGAAAATAAAATAATTAACAGATGTGTTATAAAGGATATAATATATCCAGAATACGAACAAAAAACAAGATAACAACCAGAATGAATAAACGGAACCACGGAATAACTAGAAAAGAACAGATAATAAAGATACATAAATAGTATAAGAATAAAATAAATCGTGTAAGCATTATAAGAAAGAAAAAGTAATATGAGAGAAGTTATATTAAAATTATAAAACAAGTTATAAAAAAATATATTTATATATTTATATATATACATGAGTAAATAAAAGCACAAAATACAAATTATTAATTTTTTCATGTTACTTACATATCATATATTCTCTTATTTTATTTATAATTACATATAATTTTTGTTCTCACTTTTTTCATAACTTTAATTTTAAATTTACATTTTAACTGCATCCCCTACCAAATTTTCATATAATATTACGGCCAACAATTATTGCATAATTTTGAAAAATATTTTAATTAAAATATAACAAATCTTTTATACTCAAAGATCTATAAAAGGTCTGAATCCAATGGTGATTCGAATAATTTCATAGGGAAGTTAGAACTTGACAATTAAAAAATAATTAAACTACTTTTTTGAAAAAATAAAAAAAGTCACACAGATGTTCTTAAAATTTTCTAGCTGCCATTTCTTTTACAATGCTTATATTCGATATTATTATCAAAACTATCGATGAAACTTATAGTTCGATAAACACTCAAATTATCCCCAGCCATAAGGAAGCAGCTATCAATTTGAACTTCCATCTTCAATTTTACTGTCATTTGGACTGATTGTGCAGGAATTTCTTTAGAATTCCATTGCAGGGAGATTATAAGTCTCTTCAAACAACAACTACTGACATTTCGGAACATGTGCAATACGGATTTTGTTTTCTCAAAACCTGAACGCACGCTCCGGACAGTCAAAAGTGTTTGTTGGAACAGACCTTCTATTATCTCATGAACTCACTGTATGAAAGAGCTACTCAATTTTTTTCCCAGAAACCTTCTTCTAGACAACAGAGCCTTACCACTAATTGAACTATTCCTTAATTGGACCCCTGCCGATCTGCATTGGGTTCGGACAAGAAGTCCTCTCTTCGAGTGGATTGCAAAGCTCCCGGTTCCAATTTCCCAGTGAGTCATTGGTACGGCTTGTCTCCTCACGACTAATTGGAATTCTGAATAAACTCCTGATTAGTAAGAAGTGGATATGGTTTACAAGGATCGCGGCATGACTTTGAATGGTGAAAGTTTCCATTGTGATTCAAACATACTTGAATTGGAATGAAGTGATTAGTGGTAACGTGGCATCTGAAGGAATCTGTTCTTACGTGCTACAAAAATCTGCCAGAAGACTAGGGTACATTTTGTATGAACAAAAATATTTAATATTATAATTTACTAGATTTATTGGGTTATAAAATAAAAAGTTAGAATACAACGTGCTAGTTCACCAGTTTATTATATATAAGACCTAATAATAATTTTCTTTAAATACTGCGAGAGCTGCATGATATTTTAGTTGAAAAGAGAATACCAAAAAACTTACTCAATCAAGTACAGAAGGGCATGACCGAAACGTTCAGTTCGAATCAGCGAAATTATAGGTTTGGTCGGGTTAAAACTAAGGCGATTCTTTATCACATATTTCATTTAATTTAGCTCTAGAATTCGCTATGAGAATTATGATGCATAAAGAAAAGGGTTATTAGGTAGCAAAACAGCCGGTATACTGATGACGTTTAGTTATTGGGCGAAGACAAGGAAAGTATAAAACTAAATAAGATACCGTTGATAAAATCCACTATGAAACTAGGTCCCGAAATACATATAAAATAATATATGTAATAAGCCGTAGAAACTGGAGCAATTTCGGAGACATAGATATTGGAGGAAATAAATTTGAACAAGGAAAGATGTTTAAATATTTAGGGTCTACAGTTACGAAATTAATGAGGAACAAAAACTTAGGTAAAGGCAAGTATGATTATTTTTCGATTTCAAAATTGAAATTACTTGGCACGAGCTTTCTAGTACCAGCAAATGTGGTATCGGCATCGGACCTTCGTGTTCACTTATCTACTATAATTATTATTAGTGGATTGGACAGATTCAAAAAAATAAAATAAATATTAAATAATAAAAAAGAATATTGGCTGTCACTTCTAAAATCGAATGCCAGTTAAGTGGCAGCGAAAGAACCACTAGGATATTTTGGACTTGTGCTTTGCCTTCCACCCGTGGGATATAAAGCTTGGTTTCGTGTTTCAAAGGCTGACAATAAATATTATATATTGGAGTGTATATATTCTAAGTAATTTATTTCACTTGAATATTTAATATTTAACTTTTCTTCACTTTTTTTTACATATTTTGCAATTATTTAATGTATTTATTTTTATTTGTAATATAGTTACACTATTATAATTATCATTATATACTAATTTTTATTTCTTCTTCAATGTCTAAACAGTTTCTCACGCAAGACTTTAGCAATTTTAAATTAGGTCAAAGTAGACTTAAATGCAATAAAGAAGTTCATTTAGCCAACATTTCGATTCTATACAGAAATGGAGAAAATTGATACTTGCAGTAAAAACTCAAATTGTCTATAAGCAACTCAAAATACCAGAATTCTGTAACAATCAACTATATCGTTTAATTTATAATATTATAGTGCTACCAATGGGTAGTTTCTCTGCACGCTTGTACCACTCCAATTCAACTTAGGTCAGATTTACTAAATGTATTATAATGTACAGTTGTAAATAGCAATAAATAAATATTAAAAAAAAAAATTATAATATTAATACACGGAAAGCTTACCTAACCTAGTTTGAAGGGTAATTAAACTCTCTTAATAATCTCTACATTTATTCAAACATTCATAAATAACTAGAGTATAAAATTTTGAAGAGCTATGAGGAAGCTAATTGTATTAAATGCTAATTAATGCTAATTATTTATGCTATATATATAATTATGCTAATTGTATTAAAGCTAATTTTATATTCCTATTATGAAGACTAAAATTAATTTTTTCAACTTCTCAAAACTACCTAAATTTAAAGTTTTATAAAAAATATGCATAATACTCTGTAGAAAAGATTATTTGAAAATATTCTTCAAAGCAGAATTCCCTTTTTAATTCTTCCAAAAAATTTCAAATAGATTTCCAATTGTTTATTATTATACGAATAAACCATTAACCAAAAAGATAACTACAACAAGCTTATTCTAGATAGACTTATACTTAGTTACCCAAAATAACTTGTTAATACTGTTCCAAGAACATTCCTCACTTAAGTCATTTTTTTTGTATTTATTTAATAACATTCACAACTGTATTTACATAAAAATACATCTAGTAAATTTTATGTTAGATTATAGTAGTATGATATATTCTAGATAGACTTTTTCTGAGTTACCAAAAACAACTGGCTAATACTATTTCAAGGACATTCGTCACTTATGCCGTTTTTTTTGTTTTTTAAATATGTTTTGTATTTATTTATTAATAGTTACAACTGTATAAAAATACATCTAGTAAATTTGATGTTAGATTATAATAGTATGATATATTCTAGATAGACTTTTTCTGAGTTACCAAAAACAACTGGCTAATACTATTCCAAGGACATTCGTCACTTATGACGTTTTTTTTGTTTTTAAATATTTTTTTGTATTTATTTATTAAAAGTTACAACTATATAAAAATACATCTAGTAAATTCGATGTTATATTATAATGGTACGATACAGACTTATAGGGAAACTATCCCATGGTATCACTCTAATAATATTTCTATTCGTACTTTAGAAGGTCTCGAGACTATATTCTTCATGTTTTTAGATTATATTCGACTAAAATTTGTCAATTTTAAGCAATAAATTTTTAAAAAAATCAAATTAATAAATATTGGCTAATATAAACTCTTGTGTGTACAATTTGAGAAATTTAGTTTAAGTATTACATTGTATGCAACAAAAATCAAAATTTAGCCAAAAAAGAGTAAAACGTGTAATTTTGATAAATCCCCAAAACATAAAATATTGTGCAAAATAAAATTACTGTTCTTTAAATGTCTTTTCCATAATTTGAATTTCTGTCGCGGTCTGGTGGAATTTGATGCAAGGGAATAAATTGCATCTGTTGTTCCCTGTTGTACGGCAATCCGGTCTGTAGTTATAACCATTTTACTAAAAGCTCACATAATTCAAACTTCTTTTTTCTTTCTATAAAATTAAAATATAAAGCATTAAGCCCAAGCCAAAGAAGCGGAGACGAGATAAACAATCAGAAGTGATAAGGTCTCCACTAAGAAGACTCCAGTACTTCCTCGAGGGGCTAAAGAAACCTGATGGAGGGTAGCAGAAGTGGGGGCCACTTTTTGCTTTTGTGATGAATACCTTTTGTTTTACACAATCCCCTCTTCCCAACCATTCGACCTCTTTAATTCATGTGTACCGAACTGCTTCCGCTGACCGGTACCTCTCCAGGCCTACAATTCGCTTTATCAACTCTTCTTCAAACAATGTGAGGTGGTGTTTTTCTTTTTTTGAAGATTGAAATTACTACGAATATCTTTAAAATAAATAGTAGTTACTGAAATAGCTGGACTTACTGATTTTATCCACTATGGACAAAATTGGACTGGTTCCGACTTAATCAATAAATATTAATTATCCTTGAAAAAAAAATTCTTTTTGTTCTTTCTTTTTCTTTAAAAAAAAGTATTAGGTGTTTTTTCTGAGCATACAATCCCAATTTACAGTAATCACATGAAAATAACAAAAAAAAAATCTTTAGATTTATTTATTTTTTATATAGCTTGGATAGTAACATTTATTTATTCTGTCTGAGACGGACGAATAGTCTAATTTGTACAAAATCAAATTTACCCTTTTAGGATGCGCGGAGCCCTACATTGCTGAATTCACGTTCACAATCTACATCCTCGATGTCTTCTTCCAACTTCACTTTAAGATTCAGCACATCGGAGGAAATTTTATATTGTTGTTCTCTAATTTTTATCATTTGATTGATGAAAACTCAAAAAAATAAGACAAAAACAACTTCAGAAATTCAAAAAATAAATTGAAGAAGAAATCAGACTAATTCACAAAAACCACAACATTAAAAACCAACAACCAATCTAGTTAACATACGAGTAGAAATTTTATATTGCACCATATCCGGCACCAACAGTTCATTTACGTAAGTACCAATAATCTTCATTTCGTCCGCTATATCTTTTTATTTTGTTAGCTGACAAATAATTGAAAAAAATTTAAAAAATGGACTACATGCCCAGTCTGACTACAACCTCTGAAAGGTTCAGGTACTTAATAGGAAGTGCTTCTTCTTGACAAACGAATATAGAAAGTCAGCATCCAAATAAGTTTATATATTACTAACTTTTTAGTTAGTATTGTATAATTATATGCTTTATAAAATCCCGAATAGGGCCGGGGACTCGATCTCGTAACCTTTGGGTTGGCAGACAGGCGCGTTGCCACGCTGCTACCGTCACCCCCATATTATATAATATATACCCTCCATAATATATAATATATGATTTCCTATATAATTGGAAACCGGAGGGGGGGGAATCTGAATAAATCGAGGTGAAAAATTTAGGATTTTTAATTTCTTTGAAAAATGGTATTTGGTACTTTGAGATGAAGCTAAAACCGGATAGATTTTCTTTTATTAAAAAAAAAATTGTTTTGACCAACTTTCAACCGAGCCTTACGCTTATTTTTGTTCATAACTTATTTTCTACATGAGAATTCGGAGATTTCAACATCTTTAAACCTTCTAACGTCGAAATAGAACATTTTTTTTTCTTCTTACCTCCTTTATTAAATAGATAAATAACATTATTAATATATCTAAATATATACATAGGGCACCAATTATGTATGTATATATTTAGATGTATATTAATAATATTATTTATCTATTTAATAAAGGAGGTAAGAAAAAAAAAATGAATATTTAAAAAAAAAAACTAAAATAACAAGTAAATCAGTCCACTAATTCAAGAGTTTATTGAGGACAAAGATTCAACCATTCTCTTTTATATATAATGATATAGTTAATTTATAAATTTTGGCCTATTAAAATAATATTTATTTCATAATAACTTACATTTATTTTTATTTGCATATATACTTTTAAGTTAAATTTATTACATCTAACCATGGACCAAGCCAAACTCCGAAATTTTTTAATAAATGAAATTTTATTAAATGTAAATGTAATAGTAATATCCTATATTTCATGTCTGTTGTCTATGGGATATCTGCATTATTACTAAAGGTAATTATCCAAAATAATTTATATTAATTCACATTAATTGATTCCTTACAACCAGAATCTTTGAATTACTTTTCCAAAGGCATAACATGTTTATCAGTTACCAATTACATATTCTTATAAATTCTTATTACCATTGAATAATAATGTTGAGAGGTGTCAATAGTTTTTTTTGACAAACCACTGTTTCCCAGGGTCTTAAACAACCCAAATGTTCATACAAAAATCTATTAGATAATATTTTACAATATGTAATTAAAAATTATTTAATTGAAAAATTATATGAAAACCCAATAGAATGAAACCAAATTGGTTTCTAATAAACAGTGTTTTACTGTTTTGAGTACTTTTTCTCGACAGCCTTCCATCTTAACATCTTATCAATTAAATTATTTGAATTGTTTATCAAACACTGGAAAATATCCAAAATCCTTATAATTCCGAAAAAACCTTAGTACCATTTAAACAAAAATGGTATTTTATTGTCCAAAAAATTCATATTTTATGAAATAATACTAGATTGCAGAAAACCCCTGTAGTTTATATATATATATATTCACCTAACCAGTTATCAAGAAAGCTACCCCATCCTATACTATAGAAAATTTTCAAGTTACCATTGAAATAATACTATCTATGGTGATAGTGATTAAAAACATTCTAATGACCAAACCAAGTCTAACACTTATCGCAGGCAAAAAGATAAACGGAGAAACTTGAGGAAGGTGACATTTTTAGACCATGTTCAAGCAGTGTTACACCAGGCATTGAATGAGGTTAAAGTTTTTGTCCTTAGACTTTGGAGGGCCTCTGGGAAAAATCTAGGGTGTGGATATGAATAGTTGTAACACGATTTCACAGTGCTCTTTATAGTACTGAGAGGCTTTGATAGAATATTTAGTGTCATTTTGAGTCAGCAATGATGAGCTAAGACTCATCATATTTTGAAACTAGAAAAAGACATTTTTGGAATGTTTGAAATACAACACTGTGACAATCTAGGGAGTGAAAATATGTTATTCATGAATTATAATAGGACTAGTTTATAACATAACTAAAAATATATATTATATTTTATTTATAAATATGTATATATTATACATTTGAATTGGCTATATCAGTTCTAAATATAATATTTTTTTACACCTCAGTGACTTGACTTCTGCTAGTATTTTGAAACCTCACAAATTTATTCACAGTTTGTGGAATGCATTTGCTTTTTAATTTTGGGATACAGCCTTACTAATCTTCGGTAATGTTTTATTGCGTTTCGCAGTAGATACGAACAATCTAACGTTCCAAAATTACGATTGATGACCTAAGGTTTGATCGTAATCAAAAACACATTTCATTGAGATAAGCGATTGCGGGAAGATGAGTACCATAATGTCCAATATCGACACCTGGAGTGTATTACAGGTCGAAAGATTGACGGATGGTTTCAAAAGTATCATTTTCCATTTCAAAAAATTGTTTAAACAAAATTATCGTTTTCGAGGGGAGAGGGAGGGGGTTTTTATTCATTATTTGTAGACTTTACTTTTGTAATGTCAGTATTTGTAAGCTATTTTTAGAAAATGGGTTCTTATAACAATTAATTCTGTCGTAAGTTTTTTTAAAATAGTTAAAACGCCAAATAACGTGACACGGATCTAGATAAGTAACTACAAGTGTAAACTTTTCAGTAAATATGGCACAAATTTGCTGGTTTCTCTTCCAACTTTAGAAAAGAAAATCTATAAAACCGCTCTAGATGCCACAAAGGAATTCGGCAAGTAGGTTGTACTTTACATCAAAATGCGGTTATTAATTTTCTCAAAATTTTGACTAGTCAAGAAGACTCAAATTTCTGACGATAACACAAAGAGGCCGTAAAGAGCGGGGAGATTTTCATTTGTAGCGGCTCTTGGAATAGGGTGCTAACCTGTAGAATAACTCCCCCTTCCTCTGTACGTTAGAATAGGACCGAGAAGGGGCACAAAAAAAAATTTATCAAATATCAAAAAAATCAATTATAATGACGTAGCCATGTAGGAAATTAAATTAAGATTTTATTATTTACGTTATTTTCGATTTTTGGCGATGTTTGTATGCTAATCGTTAAAAACCGTAAAATATAGAAGGCGGTTTTTGCCACTTAACAACTTCAGGGTCAATCCTTCATCATACTTGAGGTCTGATCATCATTTTTCTTTACATTTATACCTGTATCTCTTTGAAATTCCGAGGTTCAGGGCATTCAAGAAAGACAAGAATAGGTTACAAAGTTATACTACCAATAGAAATTTCATTTCCCATAAGTCAAGTTTCATCTAGAAATTCTCAAAATTATAGAAAAAGTAGGGTGTCAATGGAGTCTTCAACACCCTCTGATGACTAGAAGATAAAGAAAGGTGTAGTTTGTCTTTTTGTCTCTCCACTTCTCCAATTGCATGCCTTCCCTCCCTAGGCCATTTGGTTTACAGTACACATTATGCATAGATAAGTTTGTAATTAGCTAAGTACAGAAGGATTGATGCTATTACATAAAATAATATGTAATACATTATTTAAATTTCATTATACATAGAATTTGTTTTTGTAACGCCAAATACAGAACATTGGCGGGTTATCCATTGATGCGGGTCAGTTCCGGTAACATTAACCAACGCAATAGTAATAACTAACTCCTTCCTGCTCCGCGTTTGAATGCATCTCCCGTTCATCCGGTGTCTTCCGTTGGCATCCCAAGTAGCTCATTGTCCGACTTGTGTGCATCCGTAGTCCGCCTATCGGTATCTCATAGGTATAGGATAAGCTTATAGAGATTTAGTGTGTTATTTAAAAATTTAAATGGACCTTTTTTACAACTTATGTTTTTACTTATCTTTTTTTTTTTTTAAAAAAAAAGAATATTTTCTACTTATTTGTTTTATTTTCAAGGAAAAAATAACCCTACTATTTCTTAACTCCTAGACAGGATTTTGGACAACCCGTCCATTACCTTGTAAATCTATAATTTATTATATTAGAAGTATTGTAAATGTAAAATTGTGGTTACTTTTTTAGCAGTGTTTCGTTAATGTTATGGATTTTGGTTTTTTTAGAGCACATGGGCTGCATCCAATAAAGATAAAGCCGAAGAATTAGCCATTCCTACCTTTCTCACACATTCACTCACAATTGAAAAACCTATTGTCACCAATTCCACTCTCCTTACCTCCTCGAGCAGACACCCCTTCTCAGGTAAAATATCAACTAAGAT
The DNA here is from genome assembly GCF_000696795.3 of Halyomorpha halys. Classification (NCBI taxonomy): domain Eukaryota; kingdom Metazoa; phylum Arthropoda; class Insecta; order Hemiptera; family Pentatomidae; genus Halyomorpha; species Halyomorpha halys. Next base: position 229,089 of record NW_027104749.1, read on the forward strand.
GCTAACACCTCGAAAATCTCCAGGGTATGATCTCCTGACTCCTCAAATCCTTTACCAACTTCCTCCTAAAGCTTTATTGTTCCTTACATATCTCTATAATAGCATCCTCAGAACAACCCACTTTCCTGTCCTGTGGAAACACTCCATTATAATTCTCGTTCCAAAACCAGGAAAACCTCTTTACTGCGTGTTCCTGTTGTAACGATAAAGATGACACTTTAGATACGCTCTTTATTGGTCAACACAACAATATTTACACTTGAACATATAACAGAAAACATTCATAATTATTATTGACAGAAATATTCAGTTTTGTTTTTACAACGAAAAAACTCCTAGTTTGTCATTGTTAATTATCATTAATTGATCATATGGGGAGAGGTTTTAAATGGGTTTGCCACTAAAACAAATGTAAAATAATGAAATATTAAATGAATTATAAATAAAAATAGATTTAAAAGAAATATACAAGGGAAATAAAAATGTTGATAATAATTTCGACAGTGGCAAACCCATTTCAAACAGTCGACAAATTTGCTAACATCGAATAGTGCCGCTGAAGACTTTGATCTAATAATAATCTTGCCATCACACCTCCTAATAATCCTGCTTCCTATAGACCTATTAGCTTACTTCCAATCCTCTCAAAAATTTTTGAAAAAAATCATCTTAAAACTTTTCTATCTATATTTGAATCACAGAGTTTTCCCGCATAGCAATTTGGATTCCACCCAAGGCATTCTACAGTTCAGAGTCGTTGACCATGTCTCTTCAATTCTTCAAAAGTAACAATACTGCTCGGGTGCTTTCATAGCGCAAGCTTTTGACCGGGATGGCATTGCTTTTCAAGCTTATACCTTATCCTCCGCTCCTACCTCTCAAATCGTTCCTTTCGAGTTCGCAGTGATTCCGAGTACTCATATATCTACCCGATCGAGACAGGAGTTCCTCAAGGCAGTGTCTTGGGTCCTGACCCAAAAGGATGTAGACCTCTTCACTGCTGACATACCCGTCAATCCCGACACGTTCCTGGCATCATTTGCCGATGATACAGCAATCCTATTCTCCCATCCTGATCCTTTAACAGCATCATTCAATCTCCAAACACACCTCATCAGGATTGAGCAATGGTGCAACCAACGGCGGATAAAAGTCAACGAATCGAAATGCACACATGTGACTTTTACCTTCCACCGCAGCTTTTGTCCACCTGTTACTTAATAATATTCCTCTACCCAGATCCGACACAGTGTGATATCTTGGTTTCAACTTATGGTTGTATATCGAACGTATCCAATCATTTCAACCCAAAATCCTTAAAACCATAGTTAATGCACCCTATTACGTTTCCAACAGATCACTACATCAAATCACCTTCAAATCCCTTTTGTCCTTGACCTCATACCCACCAAATTCTCAAAATTCCATATAAACCATTCTAACTACCCTAATCCTTTGGTTCAATCATTATCTAGTTCCACCCATCCCTACAATTCACCTCGAATGTTGAAACGGTAGAGGACAAGAGACTTATTGTAAAATAAAAACGGACAATTGGAGTTCTGGCAATGATCAGATTTTCCACTCAAGTTGAGTGTTTGCGGCTTTAGCGCACTTGCTCAGCCTCCACTGGCTCATGTGGAGGCCAGTGATGCGGCGAGAGGGATGCGCTGGGCTCTTATGAGTTCTGCTCTACCACTCACACATGGAGGATAGAGTGAGCTCAGAGATCCTCAGGTCAATTGCGTAAATACTGTATATAGGAGTGTAAATGTGACTAGAGATTATTTAGATTTATTATTATTTTATATTATTTATTTATTTTTTCATGTACATAGTTTGATTATGTTTATTTTCTCTATCCTTCAGTTTTTATATATTTTAAGAGAGATTTTATTTATTTTTATTCTTATTTTATTTTATTTAAGCATGAATGTGATCATTCATCACTATTACCTATTGCCCACAACGGCGTGGCAGATTGTAATATCTATCAATAAATAAAGTTTAA
>NW_027104749.1:231178-261028 GCF_000696795.3 Halyomorpha halys
CATATATGTTTCTTTAGGAGTTTTTGACGTTCATACCATTATTTTCATTTAATAAAGATAATTGTCTTCAAGAATCATTTATGATTGATAGACTACCCTCAGTGACAGATCTAACAGAGTTAATTAATTTCAAGAAAGATGGGCAATGATGAACACTCTCTTGTACCTGACATGTCATGTCTGCCAGTTATAAACGCACATTCGCATATCATTACCACTTACGAAAAGTTGTGGGTAATAATTATAAATAAAATAATAATTTAAAAATACACAAATATCCTGGGACAGAGGGATTGGAAAGCATAGGGGCTTACCCTAGGACCCATACTCCCTTTCACCTCTAAATCTGCTGCTCGTTAGTGAGGTCTATTAGTTGGCTCTAAGGAGGATTATCTCCAAGTGATTTTCCTGGAATAGCATTTCTACGGAAGAAGAATATTTTACTAACTTTCTATTTTTGTAAAAATAGTTAAATGAGTGGAATCTTTTTTCTTTTTTTTTTTTTTTTTTGTCACCTCAGTTCCTTAAGTTAAAGGAGTGACGTATGCAGAAAATATATATATATATAAACACAGACAAACAAAAATCTCACTCAAATTACACCAGGGATGGTAGAAGTGTAGGGTCAACCTTCACATACTTAGTGTCTTTTTGTTTCTTAAAAAAAAGTTCAGTTACAGGAAATAATGCGAAAATGTTTGTGGTCTTTGTTTGCAAGAATAACTTACAATAAGTTTAACTACTATAACTACCTTGATTTCCAAAAATGCATTTTCAACCTGAAAAATTATTCCACCTCTTATCTCCTAAACAAGGGGAAGCTACGCACGTTGGATCACATATTTCAACGAAACTTTTTTTAGTGATCCTAGTTTGAAAAAATATTTAAATGAAAAATATGACTCAGAAATCTGTTCAATTGTATTGCTTATTCGGGAACGTCAGTCTTTTTTTTTTTTTTGTTAAAATTCGTATTGAAGGGTTTTGAGAACGCTAAAAACGAATCTTACTTGTTTTTTCTTAAAAACAAATTTTCGGCCTACTAAATAGGAAGCAATTTTTGGTTTTTGTGATTTTGTATAAATTTAAACACAATTAATTCTATTTTTTTGTTGTTAAGATTAGATATTTGATTAGATATCTAATCAATTAAAATATAATAACCTCACAATGCCATTAGAGCAGCATGGTATTAAAATAATTTAGACCGACAAATCTAATAAAGTAGGACAAAATATTTTTTATAGAAAAATAAAGTTGATATTCGTTTTTTGTACCTCAAAAAACACTTGAATTTTCATAGAAATAAAAAATAAATTGTTTTTGCTCACAATTGTGACCTTCGATTCATTTTCCATAAGCTTTGTGCAGATTGGAGGTCTTGAACTCCAATCTGCACAAAGCATAGGGGAGGTTTAGGGTTGTCTTAACTGCACGAAATGGTATACACTGTACCTTCGTAAATAAATTAGAATCTAAGAAATATATTATAAAACGTTTTAAAAAATGTTCCTTATTTGAAACTGCTTTTTATCCCATAAAAGATCATAAAAATAAATCTAAAAGATTAATTTAATTTTACAAGAATTTACCAAAATCGTAAAAATCGTTTGAGCCGTTTTATAAAAATCCGAAAATATTTTTAAAATCAAATATATAAAGTGGCACCTTTTTGAGCTAGGCGCCACAAACACACAGACCAGTGTGCAAGATTGTAATTTATACTCAGGGTCCCAAGACGGGTTTTTCCGACGAAAACCGGAATTTGAAATTTTTCAAAATTACAATACATCCTCTGACTACATATTCCATATACAAGTAAGTGAAAGTAATGAATAATTTACGCCATTTTATTACAGCACCAATATGCAAAAGTCAGAAACGATCTCTTGTGTTTGAGTCAAAACACGATGTCTTGAGTGTAAGGGTTTCGTATTGGTGGATCAATTGACAGAGAAGTCTCGTTCAGCAAAGATAATTCTAAAATAAATAAGAGTGTAAAAAAAAAACCTTAAAAACAAATAGATAATAATTACGTACATCATATTATTCAAAATAAATGGCCTTCACAAAAATCCAGCTTCTAGCCCGACGCAACCTAAAATTGATGCGGTGCGCGCATTATAAAACTTTCACCTAACACCCTGGTCCGCGTAAATTTCTAACATCCCAACACTATCCTCACCACTCAATAATAACCCATTCAATGCGCCCCAAACTCTCAAGTCCCATATCGCAGCACTCGAAGAATGGTGCCGTAATTAGGGAATTACAATAAATCCCAACAAATCTCACCAAATCACCTTTACCTTTCGTCGTAAACCTACTGACTGCCCTACAGTATCCTTTAATAATGTCCCTCTTACTCCTGCAGAAAAGATCCGCCACCTTGGACTACACCTGGACAAACGACTAACCTGGAATCTTTACACAAGACTGAAAAGAAAGGAAATTCGACGTCGATTTCGACTATTACAGCACTTACTAGACAAACGGTCTAAACTTCCAATTCATTACAAAAGACTGATATGTGTCAATTATAAGGCTTATCTGGGCATACCAAGTTGAGCTTTGGGGCTCCACTAAACCTTCGAATTCCTCTCGTATCTAATCCTTACAATCCAAAATCCTTCGTAAAATCCTCAATGCTCTTTACTTTATCACAAAAAAACCATACATAAAGACCTTAATGTTCCATATGTAACCGATCTAGCCTGAACCAGATACCATTCCTTCCATTATAAGCTGCCTAACCACCCAAACTCACTAATTTGCTTCCTCTTCCATTTCGACAAACCTCCAAGGCGCCTGAAAAGATGGCCCAAGTCCATCAGACTATTTTGATGAGGATGAAACATAGCTGATATTAAATACCACGTAATTTTACATTGATTTTAATGAGCTTAATCAAAATCGTTAGAGCCTTTTATTGACCAAATCCTAAAAATGTGTTAAATCATTTACACAAGGTACTTCCAGTGTGTCAATTTTTAATGCTTTAACATCCAAGGCAAGTTCCTGAATATGTAATATCAGTTTCGTACAACAGGAAAATTGTTGGATTGAGATGTTTGATAGTAGATATAGCGGCAGTGAAGCTACTATCCGCACCAACTATGACACCCACTGCCATATTGTAAACTTTATGATAGTTGTAATCGGAACAGTAAATACTGCCATTACTGTTACTGAAGATAAAACTAAGGATGACGATCCGTAGTAAAACCAAAACATTTAATGCAGGTGGAAACCCATTTTTAAAGCTGACGCGCCATTTTAGGGGTTGTAAGGGACAAGACATTAACTTTAGTTTTACTTAAAATGTTTTGTCATCAGTAGTCCGTTAGGATAGTATAGGATGTATTTAAGTATTAATTTGTACAACGTAGCGCAAATCAAGGACGATACTTTCGACAGCTAGACAAATAGTTGATTAGGGTCCCTAGCTTGATCATAGCCGCCACAAGCAAACATGGAAGAGCAAACATATCATTAGCCTTGTGGCTTCCAGCGCTGTCGCTACACGGCAGGTAGTGTCGGCAATGCTACGGGTTAACACTACTACTGAGGTGACAGTGGGTTGGCTCATCATATACTCATGCTCATGAGATGTAATAGAATCATTATTATTTTTATTTTATTTTAAATGCTGAATATCCCATTTGTTGATGATAATTTCGGTATTTTAAATTTTTTTTGTAAATAAAAATTTGGTGCTGTGCGCGTATCACACAACTTGAAATTAATCCTCACTTGATTCTGGGTAGAAATAGAAATCTATATTATTCAGTGTGGCCAATTTCCCGTACTAATATTCTAAATGTGCATTTCAATTATAACTGTTTTAAAAAGTTTTCAGAAAAGTACTTTAAATAAAATTTCTCGTTTCAAAGTTTCAATATTTTTCTTTTACGAAAGTATGGCAGAACTATAAAAATATAAGTTTACATTCTGCTTTAAACCATTTTTTCTATACTGAATTGTTATAGAATCAATATTTAAAATACTAAGAATGATATTAGTTGCACTGCACATGCGCCGTCCAGTTTAACTGTTCAGTTGATCTTAGAACTTAGTGTTTTTCGTCGCTATCGATTACCTTTTTTAACTTTATATGTAACATATTATTTTTTTAATAAAAATATGGCTCTAAAACGATATATAATACATTAAATGTCTATATTACTAAGTCTAATAATATTACTATACTATGCATATATTACCAATTAATAATATTACTATACTAAGTCTACATTACAACACTAATTTCCGTAAATGTGGTTTCAACTTGAAAAAATATTTTTCCTCTTTTCTCCTTAATTTAATTATCAAATTCTTTCATAGTTAGTATTTATCCATTTTTCATTGCTAATAAAAATTTAAGATGGTTAATTATTTGTAATTAAAAAAATCAATACATTAGAGGAAATATTTTTCTAATTCGTTATTTAAGCCCCGTCAGACTATGAGGATAAGACATATCTGGTATTAAAGTCCACTTTATAGTACACCTGCAGTTTGTCTATTTTAAAGAAAAAGTTGTTGTAACATCCCAGGGATACACCTACTCTAGATATATAATTAAAATTGTTAAATTTAAACACACACTCACATATCATTTTGCGTGGCTTGGTTATTTGAACTCAGTGGACGTCAAAACGCGTATTCAAACATTCAACGCGTCAAAAACTGGAATTCGAAATTTTTCAGGGTCACAATACTTCCTCTTAATATATATTCTATATATAGATTAGTGCAAGTAAGAATGAGAAAAAAATTAAGAATTTTATTTGATCTTAGAAGTTTAAATTAGTTAAGGAGATACACAGATCATACAATTAAAGTAGTAGTAATAACCCCCCCTTCCTCCTCACTCCCTGATATGTTAAATTTAGTGGTTACAATAGTTGAAAACTTCAGTGTTAATGGTTATTCAAAGCTCCATAATTTGAATTCCCGCTTCACAGAAGCCATGAATACTGTTCTAAAACAATAGCCACGTTCAAAATTTCAATAAGAGAGATCGCTTACACAAAGTCGACCATCATACAGAACTAAAAGGGATACTGGCCAATTCAACTTCTTTGATAATTGTTGAATAATAACATTGCAGGCGTGTGTTGCATCCAATTTATGCGGTATTCATTTACTATCGAATCTATGTCGTTTGTTTGGTGTGTGCTCTTCTCTGTCAAAGCATTCCCGTTGAAAGAAGACCAGTCGTATTCAATACCGTTTAAACATTCATTTTTTATTTTTCGAAATCGTTCCGTTATTTCTTTGCCTGAGCAGCTACTCATAGCCATCAATTGATCGATCGTCAGTGTTTCCTAAAAGTAATCCTTTTTTTTTTGCTACTTCTGAAGGGGTTTGAGCCGAATCTACGAGGTTTCCACAAAAAACCTACAAATGCTTGACGAACAAACTTCAATATCTACATGCTTGTGTGTTTTAAACATGGTGGACCTCAAACATACGTTGACTGTTACCATCAATTTAAACTATTTTTATAATAGAAGAAAAAAAGTGATGAGTGGTAAAGTGAATGGAACCGTAAATGCAAAAAAGATGTTAGATGATAACAACCAATATAAATATCAAATTATATTTGTTATTTATTCGTTCTAGTATTTTAATAAGACTCTTATTAATTTAATTATCCAGACAAATAAAGTTCCCATAAATGTATATTTGAGCAAAAATAAAACGTTAAAGTTAACTGAAAATTTATTTACACCCAATTGAGATAATGTTAAAATACACAGTCTTAAACTTATGTTAATGGTTGATTAACTATTGTTAGGAAAATTCTAACTTCTAATTTATTATAAAACGGAGAGCACAAATAATTATCGGCAGACAGTTAAAAAATACTAATAACTGAGCACAGAATGTGGATCCAGCGCAAGCTTGGCCAAACGCCCTTTGATTTGTGCCTAAAAACCGAAACCCGACGGGCCGGCCACAAATTCAGGCCAATCTAAATAACCCATCCATACGCTTGTGTATGACATTTGCTGAGGCTGACTATACCTCAGATGGGTTTATTATTTATTGATCACGCTACCCTGCCTGTTAGGCAATACGACAATACTAGGTTACAACCTATTGCTGCAATCAAAACAATTTAGATGTGTTTTCCGATATAACGGAAATATTTCTTACCGCAGCTGCAATCGAACCCATCCACGAAAGCTATCCCTCAACCTGTTATAGATTTATGAAATTATATTATGATTTTATTTACGATTAAATAAATCATTCACAGTTGTTAACTAGACCCCAGTTTAATATTTACCTAACACAATAAACTCTAATATAATAGCACAGTATTTAATATCCAATTCTTTCCAGATTAGTATAAAAAATATAAATCCCAATTTCTTGATTTTTTAATAATTAGAGTAACAGTTTACACAAGCTCCAGTGGCGGGAACTTCAAAACCCTATTCAGAATGCTACAAGTTACTGTAGGCAGGACCTCCAGGTAAAATAATTCGCTGGAAGGAGACGGTTGTTTAATCCTTTTAAGCGATCGTAACTAGCGAAAGTTGACACCTGAAGTCTAATTGAAACGGTAATAATACCATAAGTAGGAATTGTGAATTTCTCACTCCTGTAGCTTCTTTTATACACTAGCACTCTATTTAGTTTTTTGTTTATTTATATCTTTCAATGAGATAAAACACATTTAACTTAACAAAAAATGAATAATGAATTTCCTATCAAGAGGATGCTTGAATACAAGACAATGGTACTCAGAAAACTTTAAAGCTGTTTTTGGAAAACCATAATTAAATTCTAGCTTTAACTTATACTCTTTACACCACTTATGATGGAACTTACAAAGGCTATTATCTTACATAAATGATAGTGGAATATTTTTATTATGTTATTTACTTTAATTATTTATTAGGACTTCTTTTATCATGTCATTTAATTCAATTATTTATTATGATTTTTTTAAAGATAATGATTGTATCTACTAATGAACATTAACAAGGAAGCCTATAATGCAGACAGTACAGGTTTCTAAGTTAAGGAAACTGCCTGTTTTAAATGAAAGGATTCCTTTAATGAATTCGTATTTTGCAAACATTTCTTTCATTAGTTAATTACACCTTAAAAATAGTTCAAGTAAAGCAATGCTTTATCTATTACGAGTATCATCTGAGTGAGGGATGGTAATGGATAAATGACTCTGACCTCCTTGCTTTTGTTACAGTTCAGTTTACAAACAATTGGCCTCAATGAACCTTGGGTGTTCTTACTATTAAATAAAATATATTAAATAAAATTCAAACGTTGGCTCAATAAAATAGTATAATTATCTACTATTTGAGTTTGTTTTTTTTTACCGCACCCGGACCATATTCCATTCATAAATAAAATAAAACGATTAAAGTTAAAATCTGTACCTTTACAATCTATGAAGGTTCAGGGTTCAACTGTCAAAAGTTTTTTAACAACAATTACATAAATAACTGTATCCTGAACAACAGTTATACAAGGAAGTGATTTGTTCAAGGTCACACTCAACCATCAGATTTTTCCCCAATTAAGGGCACAGAAAGGATCTTGAACCCACAGGGTTGACTCACAGCTAGAGTATCGATTCATATAATTATCTGCCACAGTCAAACTCTAACTTTAGTGCCGGGAGTTAGTAGCACCTTACTCACTTAGTTCAACACCATTTTTTAAAAAGAGTTCGTAAAAACACTGACAGTTTTTTAACAAGCAGTAGTGTAGTAAAATGACAGTATAGAGCAAAATGACAAAGGAATTGAATTAGATTCACAGGCATTTATTTATAATAATTTTTATTTTATTAAAAATAGATCCCCTTATTAAACTTAAAATTTTTTGATTTTTAAATATACTTAAATAAGTTGTTAGTTACAACAATAAATATTTAGCCTCAATACTATATGTGATCATTATTGAAGAAAAACCAACAATTATGAAAAATATTTCATCAAAATTAAATTAAATGAACTGAAGCACTGCATTCCGTCATCCAGTCCAGTCCATTTTCAAATTTTTTTGTTAGTTTTATTTACATTTTGGAACTTAACAGGAGATTAAAAAAAAAAAATTAAAATAGAATTAAAACTTTTTTAGGAAATATCATTTTACCTCATAATAATATTCTAGTATCAAAACTAATTAAATAAATTAAAAAAAATTTAAATCTGAAAACAGATTTGGCTGGTTTCAGAATGCAAGGCTTCAATAATGTGTTATTTTCAATCACCTCTCCCACTGATTCAAATTTCTAATTACAAAGAAATATTAAAAAGATGTAATATATTTCAAATTCTGTCTGCCTCTCAGAAATAAATATTTAATATATAATGTTTGATTGTGTGTGTTAAATTTTTGTTGTGTATTAAAAAACATACAAACAACTATAGAAGTTTTGAAACAACCTCGAAATAGAGAGAAAAAGGATGAAGGAAGTCTTGGACGTGGGTGGGGGCTTCCATCAAAAATTTCAAAAGAAGAAAAGAGTCTTGACGAGCTCTTCCAATAATTTTTTTCAATTGAAATCACAAACAAATAATTGTGGTTAGTAATAAAACGAGCAAGATACTCTTCCCTGAAGTATAAAAGTACAAATGATGATAAATCAGGTAAGACACATTACTCGACAATAACTAAAGGATTATAATTGTAAAACTTTTACTCTACATAATAGTTTAATAACATACATTATTTAAATCCATACATTTTTCAGTTGTTATAATGAATAAATCGAGTGCTATCTCCAATACTAGAAACAATGGGGCACACATATACTTTTTCGAGAGGAAGAGAGGGGCTTCAATGGAAGATGGTAGCTAGGACAAGGAGAGTTGAAGCCCAGATAAAGTATGATGAATCTATTTACTCATTCATGCAGATGGAAGCAAAATAAAAGACCCTGATAGTCAAATAAATGTATGGAGAGATTGAATGCAAGGCTGAAGAAATGAATAAATTACTCAGCCAGAATGCAGAATTTTAACTTGCTATAAAAAGAAAACTGGAGAAACATTAAAAAAATAAAGAGTGGTAAATTTTTTAATTAAATTTCTTCAGCTTTTACAATTTAGGAAATTTAACCATCGAAGATTTCCAAAAAATAATCCAGTAATTTAGTCAACTACAGACATTACAGAATTAAATTCTTCAGTTATTTTGATCTGGACTCAAGACTTTTATTTTAGAGGTGTAGATAGTTGACCGTAGATTAATGCTTGAAGAAGTTTGTCGGGGGGGTGCGGTCAGCAAATCGGGGTGCGGTCAGTCGGTTTTGTTTATTTATGTTGTTCTTTGCTGACCGCACCCCCCGACAAACTTCTTCAAGACTTTTATTTTATATTAAAGTTGCAATTGTTCTCATTTTCCACAATTTTTTATCTATAAACACCTGTTTAGAAATTCATGACCCAAATAGCAAAATGGTCCTGGATGTTTTTTGTCCTAACCAAGTATTGAATCCAAGATCATACAAGGGTGTATGTTTATTTACTTATATTATAAATTAATATATTAAAACAATATTAAAAAAAAAAGATTTAATTTTGATATATTTATTTTAACACCTTTCCTAGCCATTCCTAGCATAGAGGGTACCATCAAGAACCTCTGCAGCCTCAGGGTAGGAGGAATATCAAAATTCATGTTTAGGAGTATCCATGAAATAAAATTAACTGTGGTGGGTATCGAACCCCCAATCTTCTGAGCCAATGAACTCAGTTATCATGTCCTCGTAATATCCCTTTTCTTTACCACCTTAAATGAGCTTGACCCATATTTAGTACTTAAAATTGTAATAATCTATTTATTTAATTCAGAATAAAACTATAACTAGAAATATTTACAGTTTGTTACTTGATTTATTAAGGAAGTTTTCTTAATGAAGGAAAAGATTATTGAAAACTTTAAATATTTGGACCAGTAGAAAATTTAAAATTTTTATTCAATAAAATTTTTTTTCTAGAATTGCTGTTATCAATCATACAAAAAAAAAAAAAAAAATTCACAAGACAGTATTATAAAAATATTGTGCAGTACATACAATATTGTAAATTAGTATATAATATTTCTGACTGCATTACTATTTATATATTACAACATAAATATTGTTAATATTTGTAGAAATGATAAATTAATAAGGGGAGGTACTTTATCTTAAGAACGTAACTGTCGTAACATTCACAAAATGGTATTCAGTATTTAATAGTTATAATCCATAGTTTACAATTGTATTTCTGTTTTATTTCATTTCATAGTATTTTTGTAACTCAACCAAGTAACAAAAATGTGAACTAATTACTTCCCAGTCTATATTACAAATATAGGAGTATAGTTGATAATTGCAGAAATTAAAAAAAACACTGTATTAAATTTATGAAATACAATAAATAAATTTGTTTATAAATTATTATAAAACCCATTTAGTTCAAAATAATTGACCTATAACAAAAATGGCTAAGATTTTACTTTGAAAACTTTAAATTTTGAATATATATTTAATTGTAATTAGTGAATAATTTACAAAGAAAGAGCTTAAGAATATTAATAAAATACTTAAAACATAATTATCAATATACGTACGAAAAATAAAAACAATAAAATAAATAAATAATATGCATTTATATGTATACCACTCACCAATTTACAAATCTCAGGAGAAAGCTCAACGGTGACTTTGGCGGCTCCTGTGTGTTACTTGAATCCCTGAAATATCACAATTTTTTAGTTATCTTTAACACTATGAAGGCAAGCTTAAGATTTCCTAAACTTTATATTAAATTAAGATACAAAATCAATAAAACAATAATACACTATAAGTTTAATTTTTAAGTTGAAATTTACTCGTACTACAAGATATCAAAATTTGAAATGCATTTTTTAGTATGTGTGTTTTATAGCTATTTAAGAAAAAACATGATTTGATATAAAATTCACAGTCTACATACTGTGCAGCATTATGGCTTAAAAATTCACTCTTCAAAACACAAATTATTTAAAAGATATTTATATTTTTTTTTTTATTAAATTAAGTCACGTTTCTCTTCTTATTTCTATTTTGGTGTATGACAAAATGATAAGGATTTTATTGTTTATTATGATATTTGATTTATTTTATATCTATTTTGTCGATTTATTTTATGGATAATTATTTTTTTTTCTTTTTTTTTTGTAGGGAGAGAAAGTGCACTACTTTCTCTTTTTTTCAAATAAATAGTGTGGCGTCTAGAATTTAATCTTCCTTCTACTTATTTTATTGTTATATATTTGGAAACTGGTGCTCCGAATTCATGCTTAGAACTGAAAAATTATATTTAAACGATCAATATTATTGATATGCAATATAATTTTTCAGTTCTAATGTTATAACATAATAACATTAGAACTGAAAAATTATATGTAAGTTGTAATATTTTACTTACTACTTAATTGTAAGTATAATGAATACATAAATTATTTCACAATACCTGCAGTATTTTAAGGATTTTATAGGGAAAACATTTAATATACCTCGAGAATGAAATATTTTTCTATTGTAAATAAAAAATAAAAACAAAAGAAATTATTAAAATGTATTATTTAAAATTCATAATTTACTTCAGGATATGTCAATATTTTTCTTCATTAGTTACATAACCTTGTGACTTAAAACATATTTCAATTTTTTTTATGTATTAGACAATTTTAGGCTAACTATAAATAATTAATCAAGGAAGATGTGCCAGATGCAGTCAAAAATGAACTAAAGTAGTACAAAACTATTAGTAAGCACCAACGTTTCGGCTCACTTGACAAGACTTTCATCTAAGAAGTAAGCCAAAGATTCAAGATTCAAAATTGAATATTTGGTTTACTTCCTAGAGGAAAGCCCTGATGAAGTCCTGTTCAGTGGGTTAAAACGGTGCTTCATAGTTTTGTAATATTTGGATTCCTTTTTGACCACACCAGACGATCTTCCTTGTTTTATGTTTTAAAAACATAGAAAAAGATACAAAAAAACAAAATTACACTATAAGCTTAATTTTACAAAGATAAACTAAAAAGATATCTAAATTAGAAATTAATTGTTTAACTAAATTAACTGTTTAAGATAAATATATAAGAAGATGGTCAGGGTTGCGGTCAAAGTTGTAAACTATTTTTGTTTCTCCTTTGACCGCAACCCTGACCATCTTCTTATATATCATTTTTTACAGTCAACTATATATACAAATATGTTTAAGATAAATTATACTTCATTCTGTTAATAATGGGACAGCATGCATGATGTAGAATTTGACAGTATAGTGACTAAATTCATTCCTTGTCTTTTGAATACAAACTACTTATTTTGTAAAATGGTATTTTGAATTAATGCTCAAAACAGAAAATGTGTAAGTAATCGACAATTACTAACAAATTATTAGTACATTGAATAACTCCATTACTACACAATACCTGTAGTGTTTGAAGAATATTATAGGAAAGTCATGCAATATATGTAGCTTGTTACAGAAAGAAAAGTTGAAAACAGTTTTCTATTAATATATTTAACAAAATTAACATACATTATTTTAAATTCATAACTCACAAGAAGAATTTCCAGTGTCTTTCCTAAAGTTTCATCATCCTGTGTATTTTATTTCGAAACGGCAGTAAATATATTAATAAGAGGACCCTAAAAAAGTAAAAAAAACAACAACAAAAAAAAACATTATCACACTAAACATATTTAAAAATATATTTACACGACACAATCCCGAAGAGTACCAGATAAACTCAATCATAAAGATATATGTCTGCACTGTTAATATGCTGTTGCAGAAGCTACTTTGATCATTCAATATACTGGTAAATAAAAACATTACAAAAAAAAAAATTACTAAAACACATAATTTAAAATTCATAAATTACAGCATCAATTTACTATGTATTGGTATTTTATGTAATTTCATAATCTTTTAAATTAACACGAATTACGAAAATACAGTAAATATATAATAATAACAACTGGTCATTGAAGATGATTAAACAAATGAACATTACCACAATTAAAATATTTAAAAATAAATCCACACAACACAATCTCGAAATGAATTAAATAATAAATCTATACATAGATCTGTACTGTAACTAGAATGCTACAGAAGCTAATTTGATTAATTAGTATTCCCGCGCCTGATTTCCCTCTCCTCACCTCTAGTCTAGAACATTCTCAGTTTATAAGTGAAAAAAAATTCAGACTGATGGTTCCTTGCACTTCCGACTTCTCAGGTAATTTATTGCTATTATTGTAATATCTTTAATATTATTATAATGTTTACTTATTCAGACATAAACTGTTGCGAATTATTATGCAAATTTTATAATTTATTTCTTATTAATGATAAAGATATACCAGACTATGTTTATTATTAACACAACTGGAATGCATATGCAGATGTTTTTATATACTCATATAGCTTATTTTAAAAACTATTCCAATAATTTAAATAAATTGTACAAAATATGTTCGAATTAAAAAATTATGTAAATGGGGAACTTTTTTTCTGATAATTATTGTTTTCAATAAAAAAACAATTCGAATTTTCACTCATTTGTTTAAAGAGTTAAAGGTTAAGAACTGTTCCAATTATTAAATATTTCTCGACGTTAATAGGGATTGTATCCAACAACCTTCTTAACAACCAAAGAAAGTCAATTACTGAACAAAATTTTGGTTTATTTTTATAGTTTATTTTTAAATAGAAATAATTAATTTATTCTTCTGAAGTTTCGCATTAAATTTATGGATGCATTAATATTAATAAATACTCTTAGTTCGAAATTAATGGAAATTATTTAGTGAATAATTTTATATAAATATAAAGATACATTTAATTTATTAGATTTCAGAGTTTAATTCACTGTTTTACAGACATTTATCATGAAATTATTAAACATTTTTCATGACTTACATAATTTTATATTTGTATTAAAAGAAATTTGGATATCTAAGAAATAAATAAAATCAAATATTGGAAGGAATTCCTTGAGGTTTTTTTTTTTTTTTTTACTTTCACCTAAATAATGCTGAACTATTTTTCTTTGAAATTCATTTTTCTAATTTCATAATACTTAAAATTAGTAAATCTAATTCAGAATTAATGAAAAAATAAAAATTTGAATCATCTCCATGTAAAATAAGCGGTTTTAAAAAATTATTTTCTTAAACATGAATTAATTATTATTAAATTATTTTTAAAATAACCTATAGCAAAATGATGATATATTTGGTAGTTAAGGAATTTATAACTATCGGTTAATTTGTTAGAAGCTGTCCTAAAATTATGAACATAAAAATGTGTACAGTGAACTCCAAATTGTTTTAATCAGTTTCGCAATTCAGCAATACCACCCAATTAAAAATTCGCATACATGTACCCACATATACATGTCTCAGTGTAACTATACAACTGAATATTTTGCCAATATACAAACATTAACACTTTTAACACATTAACACTTTTAGTTAATAATAAAACAATTTCACAACAAGAGAATTCCGAACAGCACTGACAACTGGTCTTGACTGAATTATTTAAGGAAAAGAAAACCCTACATCCATCCTGCAACTCCATAATTCTATTCAATAATTCAATTTGCTGACAGCAGCGAGGATATTCATTTCTATAGTAGAGCTTTTTAAGTTAATTTTCGTTTTGTCGAATTATTTTCTCTGCTTATCATAATAGAATCATTGAATCCAAGAAGGCGTAAATTTAAACTTCAACATAAATTAAGTTTATTATTATTTAAACTTAGAAAGTGTTTGTTTTCGAGTAAGTCATGTTTTTTTAATGAATAGAAAAAAATTTAAGTTACATAATTCGAAATTTCATCATAATTAACTACACAATATTGTCTTCAATAACAAATTTAATTTGTTAAAATCAGGAAGAGCCTAAATTAAGAAAAAATATATATTTTTTCGGAACAGAGAGTTCCCTGTTCCGTGTTGACGGTACCTAAAAAAATTTGATTAAAATACCTTTTAATTATCATTATAATTATATTTTAATTGACTGAATATTTGAATTCTGTCATTATTTACTCGAGTAATAAATGTGTTTAGTTGAGAAAACCTCTAAACTCTTCGAAGAAAGTGAAATTATCTAATAAATGTTTTAAAAATATATTTGTAGACTTGTGACATTGAGCATTTTATCCGAGAAGTTTTAAATTATTTTTCATAAATAAGAGAAGAAAACTATTTTTTTAAATTTACAGAAAATACAATTAACAATGAAATTGATATAAAATGGAGAAAAAAAAAGTTAGTTAAAACATTTTCAAATGCTTAAGTTTGCATTATTAATAAATAAGCATTATTAAAGAAATATTAAGTTATGCCAGTAGCAAAGCAAATCAGCGATATGTTAATTTTAAAACAAATATCGGGTGACGGTATGACTTTGTAATGTTCAGATTTTTAAGATTGAATCAACTGTTGAAAATTTTATTAGGGAAAGATATTATGATGGCAGTTTCGTTAAGATTATATTTAATGGAAAGAGGGGTCCACTTTTTTATTTTTTTTTAATCATTATTTATTTATTTAATACCAGATCGGCCTGGTTGGCCTTACAAGTTGATATAACCGTTACATTTTTTTTTGTAACAGGTTATGGGGAGGGGATAGTCTCGTACAAAAGACACCTCTGACCATATACAACGTTATAATTTAAAAAAATAAGATAAAATAAATAGGTAAAAATAATTCGTGTAAATAAAAGAGAAAAGTAAAATTAATAACAAATATAACAATAATCGAAGAATGTCCTGCACCAGCCTGGGCCCTGTTTATAATGAAAGCTAATAGTATTAGTTAATAGTACAAATGTAGAAACTAGTGTGGTAATAATACTAACACTTATTTTTTTCATGATAGGAATGACTATTAGTGATATTACAGGAATTAAAAAATACTAAAGTACAAGTTACTATTGTACAAGTCAGTGTAATTGAATTAAGATAAATCTACAAGACTAATAGTATTAGTTTGTACTTTATTATGAAACAGGGCCCTGGTCTTCAGTCTTCGGGTTGAGGTTGGGTTTCCCAAGTCGTAAGTCACTGCTCCTTTAACTCTAGTTAAATGGGTGTGGAACTTCAGGAACCGTTTTTTGATGTAATCCTCTATCGACTCCATTTGTAATTCCCGATGAAATTGGCTATTTCTTTTGAACTAAGGAGTATCCACTGCGATTCTAAGAACTTTATTTTGAAAAGATTGTAATTTTTCCTTTTCGTAAAGGATGCAGTTCCCCAGACTTAACAACCGTACAACAGCTGTGGCCTGAGAATTGTTAAAAAAAACAGTTGTTTCTGATTTGATTTGGATTTTCTATTCAGGATAGGATATAGCAGTGCAAATCTTGCATAGATTTGATTTAGTTTAATGTTGCTATGGTGTAGCAACTTTATATTCAAGGTAAGGCGCCGATCTAGGTGAATTCCCGGTCCATATATTTTAAGTGTTCTAACAGTTTTACCTAAACAGTGGTGATGAGTTGCGTTGTCATTATTATATGAAACTGTATAAAACATTTTAGTAATCATAAACACCTCTAAATAATACCAATAACCATTTATTTATAAATGCTGTCAATAATACCACGTAAAAACTTTATCTGTCATACAAAATCAAACTAGTTAACCTAGGTGTGTAAAATTCACTAAGATTACCTGAGAGTAGAAGAGAATATCCGCTTA
Organism: Halyomorpha halys; assembly: GCF_000696795.3. Classification (NCBI taxonomy): domain Eukaryota; kingdom Metazoa; phylum Arthropoda; class Insecta; order Hemiptera; family Pentatomidae; genus Halyomorpha; species Halyomorpha halys. The sequence continues at coordinate 247,934 of NW_027104749.1, forward strand.
ATCAAAAACCTTCTTTAGAAGGTATTTTTTTAGTTGAAACGTATTTTTTTGCGACCCTAATCATAATAATAATCATCGAATCAGTAGGATAAACTAATGCATTAAGACATTTTAGGTCTTTCTTTCGGTTTTTCACCTATAAATCTAAAACGGCCAGATGAAAGGCGAAAAAAATACCTAACGCGTTACTTAAATAAATTAATTGGGAAATTATTAAGAGTTTTAGAAACGTCAGAGATCCGTTTTGGTGTTAAGTATGTTAGAAACTAATTTAAAAAAATATTTGCAGACGTATGTTTAATGGGCTGAGTTTAATGCATCCTGCCCTTGTACTTTTATAGTCACCCTCCCCCACGAATGCAAATTTAATCAAGATTGGGCTTAGTATAATATTCAATCAACTTATAGAATTTATTGTATGCTATATATGGAAATCAGTAAAATTCTCTAAAGGTACAAAAATTGTACAAAATCTACTTTGCAGGGATAAATCAGGGCTGAATAAGAAAAAGACATAAGCATTGTACACTATTAAAAGATTATAATATAGCATTCCGGATTAGAAAATTAGTCAATTTTTTATATTAATTATATAACAGTAAGTGTCCTATGTAAATAGTTATTGATCTATTCCAGGAGAAAACATTAATATCTCAGGAACTATTTGATGTTGAGATGTCTATTATGGCTTAATGTGAAGCTGGAGTAAGTTTAAACTTTTTCAGTCTTAAACCTTTGTTAATCAGGATCAGCCTTGACGAAGCCCTGCAAAGTGGGACGAAACTGTGGTTAACATTAAATAGTTTTTCTACTATAATGATGTTGTGTTAAATGTAAAATGTTTTACCATGTTAAATGTTATAACTATAGGATTGTGAGCAGCCCTATTTGAAGTCATGTTAAACGTTAAATGCATAAGAGCCCCTAGCGGATTTTCTCAGCAACTTGTTTTATAAGCCTTTATGTTTATAACCTTCCTTCCAGAGCCTCATGTTATTGTTTACTTCAGTTTTGATTTAAGTAATTTATTACAACATGCCTAGTTATTACAATCTGTTCCTTATTACCTTTTCTGTTTTTTTTCCTCAAATATATCATTAAAATTATCCATTCTGATTTAATAACAGGGATATGAATACCACAAACACACGAAAGAACTGAGCTGTCACAACAACAAAAATGGCGGCGATCTCAACTGGTCTATTGTGTGACGTCATTCTCCATTTAACAGACCAAGTAACAAACTCTCAGCCATGTTAAATGTTATTTTGTTTTACCACGGTAAAGGAAGGCAATTTTTTTCGATTTAACATGAGGTTTTCCATTTAACACGCTTTAACATGTTTAATCAAAGATCATGAATACCCCTTATATATGTACCTTTATCGACCGCCACTCAGACTATCTTCCTACAGTCTACTTCATACGGTCGCCTAACTTCTTCCAACTGTAAAATCCTCGTTCAAAAATCGGCAAAAGACAGGCTGAGGTTCATAAAAACCACAAAGACTGTCGGTATTCTGGTTCGAGGCGGTGGGGTTTTAATGAGGCAGCTTATCCTATCACTCCCTACCATCGGAGTTTTCTACCGGCAACTTTTTACTCCCCGGAGATTCTTGTTGCCTGTTCTAGTCCGACTACATGTGACGGCTTCCTGGAGACGTGTTAGCTATTTAAATGGTCTGTTAAGTGCCTCTGCACGGGTATCTAGTATTTATTTTATTGATCTTAAGTCCGATAGGACTACAATGTTCTAGAAGCAAAGAAAAAAAAAAAGAAGGGAAGTCATTAAACCAGATGTAGGTATTACAGTGTACGCTACTGAATCCAATGCGGGCACCTGAAGACATGCGGGGTGATGCATCAGGCATATTAATACCTTAAGTCTAATAATATACTTATATGTCAGAAAAAAATAATAATCTATTAAAATTAAGATGCACATTTTGATCTTTTAGAATCTAATTTAATTCAAGAAAAATTGTAGAAAGAAAACCAGGTGGCGATTAAAGTAGCAGAAAAAACTAATTATCTGTAACAAAAATTTCCTTCAATGTTGCCCAATGTTCAAACCCTCTTTGCTGGGCTTAGTAAGGGCTAAATGAGAAAAAAATATAAACATAGTAAAATATTATAAGATTATAATATAGAATTTCCTATTATAGAATAATTCAATTTTTTATCTGCATTATATAACAGTAAACGTCCTAAATAAGTAGTTATTGATCCATTACAGGCGAAAAAAATTGTTCTCTCAGGAACTATTTGACGTTGAAATGTCTACTAGAGCTCAAGTAGCTTGTCAAGTACAGCATAAAGTATTTTATAATGCACATCTCTGTAAGGGTAGTAGTTTTCATTTTATTATTAAAAATAAATTTAAAACGTAAATTTTTTGTTTGGTAAAAAACGTTAGTGTTAGAAAAATTGTATCTAGGAAAATATCGAACATAAATAGTTCCATTAGGGCTCGTTAAATGCATCGTAAGGCATTTTGCAGTTTATAATTACTATTTTACAAAAAATAGTAGCTTTCATTACATTCAATAAGATAAACTCACAAAATGATTTTTTCCCGTTTTTTGGAAAAACTATATTGATTTTTGAAAAATACCCATAATCTAAAAATATAATACGTCTCGCCCAGTTTCAACTTCTAACGTGAGAGCAAGTCATTGGAAAAAAATAATAAGAACTATTCCACTCCATTTGTTCTGCTATTGAGGCTATATTTTACCTTCAAAATAAATTTATGAGAAGTAAATAAAAAATTTTAAAATACCGTTTTTTCACTCTCCCGCCATGTCCGACTTACTACATCGGATTTATAAGACTTTATAGATTTATTTTCAAAAATAATTCATTATTTGCCTCAATTCACTAACTGATTAAGTCAGTCACTATCTGAGGATTCTATGTTTAATAACACCACACTATTTATTGTAGTTATTAAAAAAAGAAATAAAATAAAACCTGAACGTCCATACATTTTTCCTTCACTCCCTAATTTCAAGGTTTTCATTTTAATATTTTTCAAACCGCAGGCAAAGGAACTCCTGCGCGGCGTACTAGTAGAGATACTACACTAAGTGGATATGAATTTTGAATGCTCCAAATTGTAACTTTTCATTATTGAAATTTTAAGAAGGGAAATATGTGCATATTTAGATAATGACCAAAAAGATATCTTAGAAACTATTGAACATAAAGATTTAATTGGGGCTTATTAAATGCACTATTCAGTTGTATATAATGAATGATAATTCAGCTTCCTGAAACACGAGGGCCGTATGTGGCCGAGGGAGTTAAGGCGTCTTAATCTTAAAACTTAACAACCTCCTTAATCCAGAGGCACCGGTTCGAAATCTGCCTCAAGGGTTTGACTTTTATTTTGTGGTGGTTCTACGGAATAAAACTTGACCTTCCCACCATGGTTAGAATTGGGTTGTAACCCTCCCTTTCTATATGTCAGAAATAGCCATGTAGCGGGTTGTCCGGTACATTGAAGAATTTTTTCAAATACATTTTTTTCTGCCCCCTCACACTCACGCAAAAAAAATTTTCCCGAGTCTGCAAACATTTTGAATAATTCTTTTTTTGTAATTTTTCCCTTTACACTGGCAAAGAGTTTGCATACATTTTTGAAGATGTAGTGTTTATGCAATGGTGGGCCACGGTCCCGTTTGGAATGGTAAACTATTCGTATTTTTCAAATAAGAATCTGTTGACAAACATTAATCTATATTAAATTCTAGGTACAGCTAAACTTTAATCTATTTTTAGTGTATACATAAAGTATATTTATGTTGTATAAGAATTATATAAATTTATCTATTCTAAGTTAACACAAATATAATGATGAACAACAGCTAAACCTAATTAATAATGATTTTCCAAGAAGGATCTATACAGGCTCGTTTAGGTGTTACATTGTATTTCATTATTGGCTAAGCTATATTTTTAATCTTAAATAGCATTTTACAATAACTATTATAGATATAGTGTTAGTTCAAGATTAATTATGTAAATTCCATTTCTATTTTTAAAAAGGACCTTGAACGGCGAAGCAAAACGAAAAGAACAATCGATATAACGTAATCCAGATGACGTGTCAGTCTTAAACTGGTTGGATTTTGTTGAAATATGTCAAACAACAATCTCGAAAAACCAGTTTGTCCTTATTAAACGTGAGGTCCCGGCCATCTCGTTAGTTATTCCTCACAATAACTTTAAATTAATACTATAATACATCCATAAGTAATTTGTATTATAATTTGTAATTCTAGTCTGTGCAGAATTATTTTCTATGATTTTTCTGAAGCAGAATAAAATTTTCCATGAATGGTACATATTTGGATCAAATGATGAATCCTCCCTAACTAATGAATCGAGCGATAATTTTATTTTTGTTTTCATTTCATATTCAATTATTAAATCTCAATATTTTATAATATTAGCTTCGGAATCAACCAAAAGAGACTAAATTAATTGTACGTTTATAAATTCTAGGAGGGCGGTGGTTTACGCTTTATCATTTCCCTGATTCATCTTTTTCAACACAGAATTGACATTCATTTTTTTTTTTTTATTCTATTTAAAGATGATATTTTGGGAACAGCTTTTCTGTTTTTTATACAAATTAATTCGTTAAGCTAGTTAGTTCATACTGATGAGGATTTGTGAATCCAATTTCAGAACTAAAAAAAAGAATTTCGAAAAAAGTTCCTGTAAAATAATGATAAACTTTTATTTAAGAAGTTGAGAAATTAATTATACAAATATTAAAAAATAGAAAAGAAAGAAACACGTTTTTCTCTAATCTGAATATTATAAGAGCTATAAATCTTTTCTCTTTAAAAAAAATTAAAATGTCACATCAACATTTATTATATTGAACTCCTGGTTAATTTTAAAACCTTTCACTTTTACAAGCATTACTTCGTTATTTACATGCAAATTGCATCAGGTTAACTTAGCAGGTTACCTATGATATATTTTTTTTAAACATGGTCATTTTTAATATTTAGATTTACTGCTATCACTCGTAGGTAACTAATAAATAAAGTATTAATAAGTTAAAACTTAATAATACGTAAAATGTTCAATAAGCCTAGTCCAACTCAATTCTGATTAACCATTTATGATGAAATTTGCTACAATGACTTAAACCAAATAATAATTAGTACTTTGGTATCATTGATAATCTCTAATGAAAAATGCAGCCCTGTAGAACGAACCAGCAGAATTTGAGAGATCTTGGCACACAATTTTCTAAAGAGTCAACCCCATAATCCCTACAGTTCAATTTCCCAACAATCTAAATCCCGATATATGAGAATCGAAATGTTATATAATTATTTATTACCCTTTAAAACATAGGTATAATAAACATACAACTAGACTTAGGTATAGTTAACATTAACTAAAAAACGGGTATAATGTTAAAATTAAACAAGCACATTACTTATAAAAGGATACAATATTTTTGCAATTAAAATAATTAACATACATATAAAAATCCACACGTTATTTTAATACTTTATTACCCTTTTAAACCTACGCAAACATAAGTAGAATTTTAAAAATAATCCACTAATCAAAATTTTCTTTAAACTACTTTTTCGTTAAAAGGGATTCCAAAACAATTACTGTTGTAATTCCCATAAATCAGAAATTCGATTTGCTTTTTTCGGATAAATTCTACGACCATAGGTAGTTCTATCTTCAATTTTCTTAGTTCTATCGGCCGTGTTAGAAGGTGTGTCATCAAGTTATGCTCAGTCATCAGTAGTATGCTTCATCTGCATTAAAAATCCATTAAGTCGTTTCTAAAAATTCATGCTTTAAATAACAAATTTAACAGTCGTTATGTAAGCTGATACAAAAGATAGTCGGTGGTCGGGTCCAACTCCTCTGCCCCTTTGCTACCCCTAATAGTACAAGAGCCGGGAAGAAAAAAAGGCAGTTATATCACCCCAATTTTTGATTACTTTAATGAAAACTAGGTATAATTACCAGTCAAAATTGATGAGTCTGCCAAGTATAGGCAGGGGGAATAAATAGCGGCTGTTTCAAAGCGATAAAAAAACTAATTTTTCATTCGGAGCTCTATATCGTAAAAAGTAGGAACAACACAAGAAAACCTAAGAGAACGTCATTTAAATAATAGTAAATTTGCTTAATAGAGTTATTTACGCTAAATAGTTTTCGAGATATAGCTTTTTAAAAAGCAACATTTCATAAAAATGTTGTATGGAAAGTACTAACAAATCAGTAGTTAGTGCATTTTTTTGAAAAATTTATATCTCAAAAATCATTTGACGTACAGATGTCTGTCTATTAACACCAAAATTAAAGCTAGTTAAATGAGCTAAAAAGTAGTTTATGATGTTTATCTTCCTAGGAGTAATAGTTTACATAAAATTTGCTAAAATAAATTGATTTATAGTTGTGCGGACAAATTTTCATTTGCCAAATTTATATTCATATGTGAATATCATAAACTATACTACCCCTACGAGGCTAAGTGTCAGGAACTACTTTATAGTAAGTTAAATTTCCTTTATTTTGAGTGTTGGCAGACATATGTGCGTCTTATGGATCTAGAGATATATTTTTTCCAAAATCCAACATTTTATACGAACAACTAGAAATTAACATTTTGTGAGTTTATTTTGTCAATGATATTTGAAAAACTATTACTTCTACAAAGATAAACATTAATTTAATGTCTGCACAACGATAAATCAATTTATTTTAGCAAATATCATGAAAAATACTATTCCTACGAAGGTAAAGGTCATAAACTTCTTTATAGTTCATTAAACTAGCTTTAATTCGAGTGCTAATAGACATCTGTACGTCACATAGTTCCTGAGATATATATTTCTCAAAATAAATTAACTAACTACTAATCTTTCAGTTGATTTTTTAAAAAAATTGCTTTTAAAAAAGCTATATTCTGAGAACTATTGGACGTAAGAACTCTTTTAGGGCTAATATTTCATCAAATTTACTCTTCTTTAAATAATGTTCTCTTAGATTTTTTTAGTGTTGTTGGTAGTTTTTAAGATATAGAGCTCCGAATAAAAAATCAATGTTTTTTTAAGGTTTTGAAACAGCCGCCATTTTTTAATCCCCCTTCCTGTACTTGGTAGACTCATCAATTTTAACTAATAATTATACATAGTTTTTATTGAATCAAAAATTGAGGTGAGATAACTGCCTTTTTTTCTTCCCGGCTCTTGTACTATACGGTGTTCACAAACGCCCTTTAGGCTTCATCCTCCACAGCAGCTTAACCCCTCCATCAAGAGCAAATATTACATTACCATTTTTTGAGGTATCCAGTTCAAGTGCTTCAATTTCTGAATAATAGTTAGACACACTAATCCAGCTGGAGTTGGTGAGATATTGACTGATCCAAAAAAAAAAATTGATCTTTGATAAAAAAAATTTTTATATATGAATTCCTAATGTATTTTTCTCCTTAAAAATCTCAATAATATTTAATATTGAAGCCTGGAATCCGATACAGAGGAATTCCCAGCTGGTTATATCCCGCGAGGCCCGTCAGAACCCACTTAGATCAGATTTAATATTATCTCGCCATCAACCTCTCGTTCTCTACCTGCCAAGCATTCGTAACCCTATTAGTGATCGCCTCGTCTTCACGTCTACTACCATTACAGTCAGAGGTCTTGTTAGTTTTTTCAAATAATGTTTCATTTGTAGGAATTAAAAAAAAAAAAAATCGTACTCTTTATACTAATTAAATTATTGTACCTTCACATTCTCATAATAAAACCCGTGGATATTAGTTATGATCTAATAATAGTGACTGCGACATTTGTTACTCTAGTGAAGGAAAAAAACTATAACTAAGATTAACTTCTGGAAATCGACCGTTCGAGGGATCAGCTTGTAATTTCATTTTGCCGGTAAAAAGGGCAAATTCAATAATAATGTGAAGAGCATTTTTTGCATTTTAACTATCTGAAAATATGTTTTGGAGGAAGAGTTTTGGAAGATCGTTGATTGTATAATAAATAAAAACAAGATGGTCGTGTGCGGTCAAAAACTAACTAAAATAGTACAAAAACTATTTATTAAGATCCAAGGTTTCATCCCACTTTGTAGGGATTGATCAGGACCAAAAAAACAATATTGTACCTAAGTTAAGCCCTGATAAAGCCCTATAAAGTGGGATGAAACCTTGGATCTTAATAAATAGTTCTTCTACTATTTTAGTTGCTTTTTGGTTCTTAGTAAATAGTTGTTGTACTATTTGAATTGAATTATTTATCGCACCTGAACCACCTTCTTTGATTTAATAGTTTATGTTTTTATTTTAGAAGATAAATGATTTATTTAACTAACAATGCTTTCCTAATATATTGGGTTTTTATACCACATTGCATACTAATAAGTCTTATTACTTATAATATAAATACTAAATTTTAGCCATTTATTTTTAATATGTTCTTACCAAATGAAAAAAGGTGTTAGGACCATTGCTGTGTCTGAATCACAAAAGTAAAAACAGAGGCAGATGAAAAAATTCTTTTACGGGTATAATAAAAAAAATTAAAATTAAATAATTATAATATAAAAACTCTTTTTAAGTGTACATATTTGATCTATAGTCTTGCGGATGAGACCAAAGAAGACAGGAAGCTTACTATTTTAGTTGAAACCAAACCAGTGGTCAATTATAAGAAACCACTCATAAGGAAATCAAGAATATTTTGGAGGGTCGAATGTGTTTCAAACCCAATGTTCGGGCGGTTTAAACATTCCTTAATGAGAAGGATATAATATAAAATTATTCCAAATATTTAAATTTTCTTTTTCTTTTAGAGAACACGGCAATTTCGGTTTCTAAAATGAGCACAAAAAAGAAAATTTCAATTCTGGAATAACGGTGAACTTTTATTGAGTTTGAACAGTCAGAACGAAGATTAATTTACTGAAAATAATAAAGGTGCTAAACAACGTATTTTACTGAGAAATAAAAGTTAGTAGCAAGATATATTACTAAAGGCTAAAGACTATAATCCTTGCTTTGAACAGACATCTTAGTTACAGTTCAAGTCTCCAGATAATTACCAATAGTGAAATATAAATTCCTGAATCAGAATAACAAGGGTGTTGTAAAGCATTATAAACGTTTTTATAGGAATAATAAGTCATCAACTTAATAAATCTGTTTCATTAAAAGAAATAAATAACGATATTTGAATTGCCAGTGGTGGCTAACGATATGTATTCAGCCGAAAGTGATAGCAATAAACTAGGCATGGTGATATCTGTTTTTAAAAATGAATGAGAGATACTTTGAGCAGATATCTTACGGCTGGTTTGCAAATGTTAATAATATAGTATTTGGTAGACTGAATTTTTAGAATCAGCCCATATCTATTTAAGTCGTTAAGCTGTTTGATACACTCGAGATGGGCGGTCGACAATGCAAGGAAGTAGTAAATTCTGTGCATAGATTTGTTATTTTTGACATTTTGGACGTTAGATATAAAATAATTAGGGAAATAACAATCCCTAAAAGGCTGTGGGCGAGAAAAAAAAAAGAAAGGCAAGAAAATTGGATAAACAGTATAGCAAAAGAGGATAAGCAATAATATTTCAATACGCTATCGATGTCAGAAAACTCCTTCAATATTCTTTCACCGAATGTAATACAAGATACAATATATAGGCGGACCATTTTATATCAGGCGTGTTTACATTTAAAAAAAATAAAGAAACTCGTGAACTTTTAAGCTCGACCGCTTCACCACACCTATCCATATAACTAAATTAACCTTGATTGTGCCTATCTAAAACTGCCAAATGACAAGCCTCGCTCACCAATTTAACCGAAAAATTGACAAAAATGTTAACTTTCAACTTGCTGATAACTTTTCTGTTTACATAGGTTTAGTCGCTTAAAGTTAAGTAATCTACTTGACAACTTAATACGTTTACATCAGCCCTTAGTTATAAGTCAATCTCCTCAAGATGAAAAGAAGTTATTAAGTAAAAACCCTAGGAGAATGGGCAACAAACCTTCTTAAACGTTTAATAGGGGTAAGTAATGGTCAACTTCCGAAATAAGTCGATTTAAAGAAATAAATGACGATAAAGGGATTGTCTGGCAAAGAGACACGGGAGTCGGTTATTCAAAATAAATGTCTGGATAAGTGTTTAAGGCCTGAAGAGACCTAAAACGGGTTGGAATCTTTAAAAGATAACTTGATAAATGGTCTGGTAGTTTTTTTAGGAACAGGATAAAGGAGCGTAAGGCAGCGCTCCCAGCGGAGACGGGAGAGATCGGGCGTTTCCGTAACAGTTCGGAGCGGCTGCCATTACCGGGCGGCGGGGCGGGTGGGAGGTCACTTCAAAGAAGGCTCCCCATTGGTCGGCAGGCGGGCAAGGTGGGGGTAGCGCTCCCGTCTTAGTTCAGTTTTACCTGGGATGGCCGTAAGGCATGTTCTCGTCTCGCGGGCCGGCTCGCTATAACAATATATACTCTTCTTGTGTGTGTAGTCTGTAGGCTGTGTGTGTGACCGCGATGGGGGGATGCCGCTCCATGTGATCTACCCTTTGTGTAGTGTCGTCTGTGGTGAGGAAAATGCCGCATGTGTCTAGCGGGAGCGGCGGGGATGACCTCGGTAGTACCGACGAAGTCAAGGTGTTTAAGGATGAGGGTGAAGACGAGAAGAGATCTTCAGAGAACCTCACCGAAGAAAAGAGCAGCCTCATAGATCTTACAGAATCCGAGGTAAATGCCCCAAGCTGTTATCTATTCTTTCTTATCTTCGTAAACGCATGCTTATGTTGTTAGTATCCCGTCTGATGTTTCTGTCAACCACTTAGCAACCTGTCAACAATCATATATCTATAGCATAGTCCTACTCACGGGTCCAGTTGTGAATTGAAGTTATTGTGAACCATTTATCTGAAACCTCTTTACCAATAGATCTTTGTTTTCATTAGTTGACTGTCCACAAACCTATCTCAACAGAAATGTAATCTTCATTCACGATAACTTCTCACCATTTGCTTTACAATTTGACCGAACTCCTTAAAATCTTTATACGCGAACTATAGACTTTCTATGTTATACAATACGAAGTCTTGTAGGAAATTAATTTTCAAATCAAATAAAAAAAATATGGTTTGTAGCACGTTGACAAGGGGACCTTTTGTTCTCCGAAAGCTGTCTTTATTAGTAAACAACGTCTGATAGAAACGTCATACTTCATTTCTTGGAATTCTACTTCTTTCGTATTAAAACCGCTTTTCCTGACTTTTATCCTTCCGTTTAAAATGATGTATTTTTTTTAACCATACTGAGATGTATTATATTTCAATGTTTATTTCCGTATTTTATTAATAATCGGTTTATTAAGATAAGCAATTAAAATTTACAAAAATAATATGAAATAGTAAGAGATAAAAGAATGCCCCAGATAGAGGGAGTGCAGAACTCAATGAATGGATGCAGGTGAATTTCACCTGTTCACGGTTCACCAGCCACTAACGAGCTTTCCACCAATCACGTGGCTCCCACTCTTTGTTTATCGTCTGGCACGCTTTTCGGAATCTCCCCGTATTTTTGATCTCTCTTTATTTTGTGACATTTACCCATTTACATTGTCGTCTAATTTTGATTTTCCAAATATATCTTTCAATTATTAAAGCAATCCTGTTTACGATTTTAAATTGAAGTACATTTTCTTTGACAGAATGACAACCTCCAATTTCAAAGTGTTTAATAAATAACTTTTAATTTTTTTCATAGCAAATTAACATTTTTCTCCTCACCATTTATTAAAGCTTAATTATTATAGAAACAATATTGAATTTATAAAGACTGGTTTTATAGTTGGTTATTCTGTCAAATGAAAGACCCAATTATTAGTATTGTTTGTTTTTTCTGTCCTATGTATTTCTTCATATATTTCTGTTCTATTATAAAGTTATCTGAGATAAGTTATTTTAGGCAACCGTTGTTTTTGTTGCATTTTCTAGTCTTATGGCACAAAGCTTTTTAAACTTTTTTGTGTTAGTTTTTATTTTTAAAAAATTAAAATTAATTAATATAAGTGAAACTAAGAAAAAAAAGAAGTGATCATAGTAGTAACAAAAATAATAAAATTCAAATCTAATAATAATTAATTTATCAGGAAAATTCCATAAATTTGAACCTAGACGAATTTAAGTCATTATCTGTTATATATATTTTTTTAAATCTGATCTCAAACTTTTTATTAAACACAATATTAAGCATGAGTAGAGAACGCACATTTTATGTTTTTAACGGAATACAATTTGTACAGTTAATCAGAATTCTTTTCTGTCTTTTTTAATGTGTAAAATATTCATATATATTTTAGTCGTTATACAAGAAACTGAGGAACTTTCTTAGATTTTCACTTAAGGAGAGTGTTTTATAAGTGTATCGCATGCAGAAGTAGAAGTCACTGTGTGAACAATAATTAAAAATCCATTTACATCTTCATATTTACTTATTTTTTTACTTTCAAAATGTGAATTTAAAAAAGTATATGCATGCACGTACACAGAACACGCACGCACGCACGCTCTTGCTCTCAGACACAAGTTTATTATTGTGTGCCTGTGTTTTTTTAGTAAATTTTTATTCATAGTTACATTTATATGTTTATGTAATGAATAAGGAAATACATGTTGGCCTACGTTGACTTATGTAAATGTTTACCAAAAGTTGGTAAATGCTACTGAATTGTTTACAATAGAATCGCTACAACGGATTTAGTTTACAGCTTTCCCTTTATTATGGTCTTTAAATATTTTATAGTTTATTTTCCTATTTTATTATTGTGTTTTATTAATATTTTTAATTATTTTGTTTTGTGCAGGTTTGCTTATTGGCATTACTGATATTTTATTGAAAACTTAAAAAATTATGTCCAAGTTCTTAATATCAGCAAGTTTCGGAGTTGGTGAACTTCGTTTCTAGTTAACAAATTTATCATCCAAGTTTATTAATCCTCGCGATCTTTAATTTCATCAATTGTCACCCTGATCTTTAATGTCATATTTATTTTTTAGTAC
>NW_027104749.1:261078-268891 GCF_000696795.3 Halyomorpha halys
CTGTTGAAGTTTAATTGTCATTAAACATAGCTAGGTATTGAGCCTTTACTTACTTCTAATATTAGCCAAATTAACTGGATCTGAAGTTCACCACTTCCATACTAGATGATATTAAGGAAAGACTTTAAAAATAAAATTTCATTAACAATTTTTTTAGTCTTAATGAAATCACTGATGATGTCAGTTAAGTAAACTAAAATACTTGTTATTGTTTTAAGCCCGTTTAATATTATAAAATATTTAATTGATAATAATTATCATGGTAATTAATTAATTTAACTATTACTTCTGTTTTTCGGCAATCTGTAAATTCTATATGAATAAAGACGTATCTAATTTTTTTTTTATTAGGAACCAAGATTTAATTTAAAAATTATTAATGCTAATTATGGATTTATCATCACACGTTAGGAATTATCAGAGAAACGAATTTTTTACCTGGCGATAAATCATTGCTAAATTAGATATTATTTCGAAAATACTTAATGATTGAGAAATGTTTTAAAATAATATTGCTTCATTTAATTAATTTTATCACGTAATAATTAAATTTTCTTTACTGATCCAAAGAACATATCAACTGATCGAAAATAAAAAACTTCAATTTCAATAATAATTATTTTATAGTGATTTGAATTTTCTTATTTCATCAAATTCCCCTGGATTCTTTTAATATTTGTTAGTTTTAGGTAATACCTCCTTCCTTGAGATTTTTTTATTTTGAATTATAGTAACATTTTTCGTTTTAATATTAATAAAAAAGTAATCTATCATAATTGACGTCTCGGTAATCCCTTGGAAGTTAAAACATCTAAACCTTCATAATAATTTAGCTTACCATTTAATTCATATTTACCAAGTTCTACAGCGGCAGTAAATGTCTTCCTGGTTTCTTGTATTCGCATCTCTTCTTCTTACATTTATTTTATCTTTCTATTTATTATATTATAAAATACCTGATACTTCATCGACTTAATGATTTTCTCTTTAATTTTAGATATTTCCATAATTTTTCAAGAGGTTTAAGAGAAATTAAAAGGAATCAAAGACGGAAATTTGGTCCGTAATGGAATAAGATTACAAGAACTCATTCTCAAAGGCGGTTAAGATTAATTCCGCATTTATGATTCTTGGGGGGAAATGTATTTATTTACAATAAGTTAAAATGTACTTGGGGTCTACCTAAAAAAGGTAAAAAGATTTAAATTTCAGTCATCAAGATCGTAGACAGAAATGTAAATAGTCGAGAATTTGACAGTACGGGTATATTTTGAGAAATGAAAATACATCATAAGTTTAATTCTTTCAATTTTCTTGCAAATGCAAAATAATATTTAAATCATTGCATATAGCACATTAGGGGAATATAAGGTTGTTGTTTTTTTAATTGCAACAATAAACTATTGCGCCATCATTTCCCCAATTAATTTATTTATATCGTTTTGTCATAAGCAAATGTTAGGTTTATATATCATTGGTAGGTTATGTGTAAAGATATGATTTATTTTAAAATTTTGCAAGTTATAAAAAATTCATTGTATATTTATTCTATCGTGACTAGAAACTCGAATAACTTATTGAAGAAATTCGATATTTCGAAGTAAATGCTGATCTGCAATATATTAATTATTTTAATTTAACTCTTTAAGTCGATTAAGATACTCTGTTCCTCGAACTGGAAATTATGGTATTACAAACTCTTAGACTCTCGAAGTCAAATACGTAGAGTCGGGAACCTCTATAACTCTTATGTTCCTTAGTTTAACATTAACCCACCTGGGTTGGTTAATGTTGAGAAGTTAATGCAGTTGTCCCCTCTCTTAACAATACTACTCATGAATTAATGAGAAAGTCTGTGATAAATTTTTAAAACCGTTATAACTTTTTCCAAAATTGAAATATTTTCATGTTTTGAAACATATGGTCAATCATTTGTATATTTAATTTTTTTTCCGAAATGCCTCTTTGCTTCCCTATAAACATGTTTATTAAATATATAAATTTATCTAACGCCATATTTATAAATCATTCCAACATATTAACCTATAATATTATGGAATATAACTTGTATAAAATATTTAATAATAATTGTAGTATTTTTCGAAATTATTCTACTAAAAATTTTTCATCATATGGCTTATCATATTTTTTTCGGAGCCCTTCAGTATATATTGACTTTTTTATTTTCATTATTTATTTATCACATACATACTGATATATACTGACTACTCGATACCTCGAAATTGTTTTCTAGTAAGCTCAATAGCGATAAAAAATAATTAATATCTGGTGAATTAGAAGTAAATCGAACCTTCCTTAAAATTCGACTTATTGAGTTTTAACTGTATTTGTTTAATTAGCATTAATTATGCGATTATTATATAATTTACTATCAAGATATTATTGACATAATCATTATTTTTTTAAAATGTTTATATTCACTTGTACTTACTGTTTAACACTCATTAGAGATCTAATATCAAATTTGAAAATAGGTCATATTACTTGAAATTCGTCAGGTTCCAGCCAATTTTGGCGGCTTAAAATGTTTAAATAAATAATAACATTTTGTTATAAATGTTTATGTTTTGGAGAGGTAAGTTGGTAAAAGGCGAAACATACGTAAGGGCTTTATTTATCTTAAGCTGGCTCAGTCTCCTTAGAGGGAATGTTTGATCGAGCCCTGCTTGGAAGGTAAGCCGATAGGCGGCGCTAAGTTCGCAAGGGATTTGTGGGTTATTCCAGCCCAGTGGGGTTTACTCGGACATCGTCTCTTTCATGTTGTATTTATAGTCTTTTATTATTCCTCTCTCCGTCTCTTAAAGGATTAAAAAAAAAAATACTATTTTTATAAAAGCATCTGATTACACCTTTAAAAAAATAAATTAATAAACAGACTGTGAATTCATAAGCCCTTTTATAACTTATAAAACGGATTTTGTAGCGGAAATGTGTCTATCGAAAGAATTAAAATTCTCGTCTAATAAGTGCCTAATATTAACGATCCGGGAATGTGGATTCCAATGATTTTAAAATGTATAAGGCTTAGCCATATAGTGGACTCGAACCTGCACCCCTAACATCTTATGCCCAATGGACCGTGTTGTCAAGATCACAATCATCTTCTGATATCCATTACTTCCCCCGCCTCGTCCTCTTCAGCATTACGAAACAAGCTGATGAGGTTGATGGTTGCTGAAATCTAATGGACCCAAGTCGCTGATGGGATGCTATATCAATCAGGGCATTCCAAGGAACCATCTCTTCAAGGCTAGAGAATATGGGTCTGGGAACTTGTCATCAAAGTCAGGACATGTGTTTTTCTACGTGTTCGTCACCTCGACCGCAAACATTATGTTTCGTAGTATATTCCAACGATTTAGTCATTTTGATCAGTTTATTATATTTTTATTTGTTGCAACAAACTATAAATTGTTTGTAGTAATTATAATGTCATTTTTAAAATTCCCAAACTGCACACAATACAATGCTTAAAATCACCATGACTTCGTCCGAACATGAAGATTCAACCAAAAAGATGTAACAAAAGTTAAGCAACGGATAAATCACGTATGAATTGTAGTATAGAATATTTTTATTATACGAGTGAGTACGTTTTATAAAAACATAACATTATGTACCACATTAACTTTATATTATATTACCTTGTACAATAATATGTAATTTATCCTTATCATCTTATTATTCAAAGAATAATAAAACTGCAACGTCATAGGACGTTTTCTATAAAATATCTCAAGGAATATGGTTTAAAATAATATAATTATCAACTTAAAAAAAAAAAAAAAAAAAAAAAAAAGCAAAGCTAACATTGTTAAAAAAGTTGTTACTTTTTTTGATAAAATGTTTTATATCTAATTTTAATGGAAAAAATATCACATGAATAACATTTTGTCAGTAGTACGTGTGTGAAGACATATTCCCATTTTTAAGTGAATATCTAATTATCTATAATGGTATCTGGAATATTCCTCAGACGAGGCCGGTGAAAGAAAACTTTATCTTACTTAGATATGGGATCGGATAAGATAGGCCGAAATATTGAAACTCCAAGGGTTTTATAATTTTGCAGAATTCAGTTTAAGCTGAATCCACGATTTTGCTGTCGGTCCAGCAAGTCTCTTGGAGAGATATTCAGATAATAATTCAAGGATTTTTTTTTCAATGTTGGAGAAGATCACAATGACGATAATTAAAATATGTATTATAATGTTAATGAAGATATTAATTAATTATTAGTTTATTATTATTTAAGTATCGTTATAGAACTTATCGGGCGAGTTTCTTAAAATTTTTCTTCATGGCCTGGCAAAACTGATCCCGAAGATCTACTATATCTGACATAAAACTTTTGTATATAGGATAGTTATATTAAATAAATATCTAAAGTATAAATTAATGAATAAATTATTTTTCATATAAAATCTTTTTTTTTTTCACTATCACTCTTAATTTATATTTTATTTTTTGTTTTAACGAAGAACGTGACCCCTGGATCATAGCATCATTATTACTCTATAGTTAATAAACAAAACTTACTTAAATTAAATGTTTATATGAGTTGTTGTTTGGAGTTCTGATTTTGATGTAGATTTTAGTACTGAAGAGCTTACTGGATTCATTGACAGCCAAGCATTATGAATAATCGGAAGATTCCAAACAAAGCTTTTTGGACAGTACTAAAATAAAATAATTAGAAAGACAAAGAATGAGAAGATTTTATTATTTATCTAAGAACAGTACAAATTTTGACCTTATTAAAATTTGCTATCTGCTTAAACAATGATATCGTAGGAGAGGAAGAAAAAAATGTTTGTCAACAAATAAAAAAAGGGAAAAGAATATGAAAATACAAAAGAATACATAGTTAAAAATATTTTAAAGGCACCAAAATTTCGAAGAGTAGTCAATTCTTATAAGATATCAACTATTTTGAATTATTTCTGAATAATATAACCCACAAAATTTTGAAAACACCAATATTGATTGTTTATATATATATACAGTGTTCCCTATTGGTGTTGGGATTTCCGGTTGCTAGTAGCACTTGGTCTAACCAAGTAATTCCATTTTTAGTCGTAATGAAGTAAGTGGCCTAAGCAACATAGTGGGTGAGGCCAGTTCACCTGTTATAAGCCTCATAGCATATATTATATAGGTGATATTATCATACATGACACATTTTGTACCAATTAATATCCAAAGAAAAAGCAAGAAGTGAAAGCCCAGTAGAGCATTTAGTGGTGACAGAGTCTCCTCACTACCTGAGTTGAGCCTTATTAGCTTGGTTCCATTGTTCCCGAGGACTGGCACCAATATTTTTGGGCGCCAAGCTCCGGAGACAGCCTTCCGAGAACCAGAAGAAAGAAAAAAAGCCAAGACACAGCATGATGTAAAGGAAGGCGTATTTGACAGGCGGGGGGAGGGAAAAAAATCAGCAAGAAGAATTGGTTTTTAAATGAGAAAAAGGCTGGAAGAATGCTCGCTTCATATTTCAAGAAACCCAATTCATAAATTGCAAAAAAATTCCTTTTGCTTCTATTAAAAAAAAAAATAGTTTATATCAGATTACACCTCATTCAAGTATTTAAGTATTTTTATATATTTTAGAAATGCACGTTTAAAAACGTTTATAAACCAATTTTGAATGGGCATTATCACAAAGCTGATTTGGCAAAATATAGGACGATTCCTTAAGAACATAGTAAATTTGCATAGTAGTTTGCATAGTCATGCCAATTGTCTATTGGAGTGTGTTCTACATTGTGATCTAACTAACTCCTGGTTTGTCGGAACTGGAGTGTCTGGGTTGTGCCAGATCAGGTCTGGCACAAACCTGGAGCTAGTTGGATGACAATGTAGAACACACTGTAATAGAAAATTTACATGACTATGCAAACAATTAAGTTGCGAAACGTTGCGTTATTGACTGATCCTTAGGACCCACAAAAAATATATACTTACAACAGTCAAGAAAAAAGTTAAATATATATATATATACTAAATTATAAATTATCAATTATTAAAAGTAAATAATCATTTTAGTAACTATAAATTAATCCAAATGAAAAAAAAAAGTTGTTCATAATGAATATCATGATATTTATATTTTAATATAATGTAATTAAAGACATCATCTAAAAATCAAATCTTTAGGCATAATTTAAATCACAAATATGTACGCACATATATTTGTGAATCTATACAATTAATTTTAAATCTAGTTCTGTTTTTTTCTTCTTCATAGTTATGCAAAGCTCGTTCAGAATTAAATTATAAATCAAGAAACGTAATCTGGAAGCAATATAATAAATTTTAATATTCATAATTAAAATAAACCGTAAGATATTTATTTCTCGAAATAAATTGGCAAATATTTATTCCAAGATTGGTCCCCATAGATTATGTGTATGCCTAGTTTATATATCTACTGACTCGGAACTGTAAATCAATAATATTGATAAATTAAAATATTTATATGACTCAAAATGTCATTAAAAAAAAAAAGTTTTAAAAATTAATAAAATGACTTGTTAAATATAAAATAGTAATATGTTTGTGTATATTTCACTCGATAAAACTTAGTATCCGTGGAAATAAGTTCAATACACTAGCTTTTCGGGTTAACTCTAGCAAACATTTATTGTAGCAGCTAATAATTAATTAATTTAGTTTGTATAAGTTGTACTTTATTGGATTAATAACCTTAAAATGATTATCTGTTTCCCAAATTATAAACTGAAACTAAGTTGAATAAATATTATTTCATATTTTCCTCCGTGATTAAAACAGTCTTTCATATAAAAAAATAATTAATTAAAATACGAGTATAAATAAAAAATTTAAAAATGGCAATACTAAATGACATTTTTTTTTTATATTTATTGATTTTCTTTCTTTATTCTTAAAAGCGCTATTGCCATTGTCAATGTTTATTATAAGATAAATACAACTAAACCCTTACCCAAAAATCAAATTCGAGAAATCGTTCTCCAGAGATCTTAGCCAGTCTGCGGCGTGCCCGTCCTTGGTTCAGAGCTTGTTAGTGTTAGTATAACCCCCGAGTATGATAAGGCATCGAAACTGCGCGTGACCTGTCTCCAGTTTTTATCTATGCAATGATAATGATTCAGTAATTATAATTTTGTTATATACCATTGCTATTATTACTAAAACTTTTAAATGTGAGAGCTGTACGTTTTTATTTCAGGTCATTTAAACCACTAATTTATTTATATTTTTGTCGTAGACCAATCCAAAAATATTTCAACACGACTATAATCGGAAGTTTCTCTATCGAATTCTATAATAATATATAATACGGAATTATCAAATCTAAGCAATTTTTGAGCTGCTGTGCCTAAATGATTGTCACATACCAGTGGCATGTTCTCTATCTTTTAAAGTAATTCTGAATTTATCAAACTTTTCTAGCTAACTGTAGTATTTCCAATGAGATGGGGTAATTTTTTTTAAAGGATATTGATAGCTAATATAATTTTATGACGTAATTCATTTTCGGTACTTTTTTCATACAACGCGTCCTGAAGGCGTAAAAAAAATACAGAAGAAAATCTTTTTAAAATTCAATTTAAGTTAAGAATCAGTCATTCATATGACTTCGAGAAAATAATAAAATGATGAGTTTAGGGGGATGAATATGTATAAGGGGATGCTTTGTACAGTTTAAATGTATATAATCTATATTTATTTATGTATTATTTGCTACCTATACAGCCTATACTGCTTAACAAATGAGTGTGTTTTTAAAAGATTTTTTATGAATTATAAA
>NW_027104749.1:268941-280302 GCF_000696795.3 Halyomorpha halys
TATATATAAAATGACTACATTTAAGAATCATGAATAATTTGATGGTTTTAATTAAGTAATTGTGATAAATTCCTATATCCCGACATAAGTAATACCTAAGAGAACAAGTTGAGTATTGATAAGAGGTTTGATAAAGATAGTTTTAAAGTAAAATATTTTAAATTGTAATCATTCTTTATTATCATCTGAAAATAAAACTTTAAATGTGCTATAATTACTATTTTTGAAGGTTATGAAACATTTAAACTTCATAAACGTTTCATTTTAACAGTTTAACCCACCTTGATTTCAACTTAACTCAAATTTATTGAAAATGTACACTACTATGACATTACCCTCACATGTACTGGTGAAATTAAATTCTGTATTAAAAATCTCTATTAATAAAATAAAAACGCTTTAGTTTACTGATAAAGGTCTAACATTTATTTTTAAACAGCTATAGCTGTGAATTTTTAACCTCCACTTAACTATGGGGTTGTGTATAGGAAGGCTAAAGAGAGAATCCTGCTCGGTACCACTATAAAGCTTGAAAACAAGTAAAAGCTTTTTGACTGATGCTTAGTGAACGTCAGGTATCTAGAATAACTATTTAGAAATGAAGAAAAAAGTTTTTGCTTCGTTTTTAGAACTAAGATTGTTAAATTATGATTTTCATTGATTGCTTGAAATACAACTAAGACTTATTTATTTATCTTCTCTCTGCTTTAAAATTTTCCAAATAATAATATTCTTTATTTATTCTGGGACTGATCCCTTTAGAATAATATTACAGGTTTCAGGTAAAAATTATTTACATCGATATTTTGAAATGTGAATGAAGCTTTGTACGATTGTTAACAAATATTTCTCTAGATTAGAACATGTACCAAAAGGTCAATAACTTGGTTAAGAATTAATATTTTATGGTAAAATGTTTACACTCTGACGGTTTGACTTAACAATGTTGATGCGGTTTTCTCTTATACATCAGTAGTTTATTCATTGCGGTATAGTATTGTTTATTATTAATTATTCAGTCAAATAATTGATTATTTTCTTTGATGCTGTGATCAAGATTTCTTGTAATCTTAATGTTATGAATAAACTTATTCTTATAAAAAACGAGTCTTCCTGCTTCACTTAATTAATTTATTTAACGTGTATGTTGTTATAGAGTTAATTTAATGATATATTACGCCAGACGAATTTCAAAATTCAGACAAAGAGTCTGCTGTTTGTTTGACATTTCTGCAAAATAATTTTTACATGCAAAGGTTTGATTTTAACACAAAGTATTGAGTTCTCAAATCGCAGAATAGTAGTCAATATTATAACATGACACCCCATAGAAAAGACCAGAGATTGCATATCTCACACCAATAGTCTGAACAAAAGTGACCAAATGGGGATAAGCACGTCAGTTCATAACAGTTATATAAGCGCTGTTATTTAATATTTCTTGTTTATCTGTTGATATGAGATATACTGTCAGTGAACATAACTAGTATCCTTCTCATTAATTGAATAATTTTGTTTTATAATTGTTTAAATATGACCTCCCTCCTGAGCTGTAGTGCATAAATAATATTAAATAATAAATCATATTAATAATCTATAAGGGACTAGCAATTCACGTAATAAGATGGCGGCTTTTGGTCCCCTCTTGATTACAAAAAGGGATATCGAGAGAAACTTGGGACGTGATGGGCCTGTAAGTGTCATGCATTTTAATGGCGCTCCCCTACTCGCCATATTGATGTGAAAAGAGACCCCTTTGATGTCATTTTCGATAGCTTGGTCGATATTCGCAAGAGGATGCAGTTGGGGGCTGTGTGTGCCCCCAAATTTGCATAATTAACTCAGGGGTCTGCCTATCGGCACTCATTTCACTTACCCAGAATTTCACCCGAAAATTCTTTTTTTTTTTTGTTTTAAAAAGTAAATTTTTTGAAAGATTGATTTAATGATTTAATACAATTAAAAATTAAGTAATAGAAGATTGCTGATTGACCGTGGTATCAATATATGGAATATGGTCCGGGTGCGGTCAAATAAAACTCAAATAGTAAATGGGTCTACTATTTTTTTTTGAGGCAACGATTCGGCCCATATTGCAGGGCTTCGTCAGGGTTAAAAAAGATACGAACACTTGACAGTTACAAAAAAAAAAATAGTGGAAAATAACAGGGGTAAACAATGAAACGTAAAATTTAATAAGAAAAATTAAAGGTTATAAACAATAAATGAAAACGGTAATAGTAACAGATAAAAAGAATAAATATTAAAGAAAGTACAAATTAACAGATGAAAAGGGATAAGAATATAATCAAATGAAAATTAATTAGACAGAATTCATACCTGTTTTGACGGAAGTCAAAGTCAGAGTGAACCGTTTGTATTGGTAGGAGTGAGGATGGCAATTAAGCACGTCACATAATAACAAAAATAATTTTAAAATAAACAATGTAAAAAATATTACAATTAGGTAAACAATAAATGATAATATACATAATAGAGGGGGAAAAGAAATAATTATAAAAAAAAATATAATAATAAAATTTACATGGATAGAAAAATAAACTTAAAATAATGGGATACAATAAATGTATTGTAATGATTAAGAAAGACAATATACCAAATGAGTGGTGATACAGAGATATGTAAATTATATAATAAAAAATAAGATACATGAATATAAAAGAAAAAGGAAGGATAGTAAATATAAAAGTGTGAGAATGGAGGGGTGAGAATTTAGAAAAATGAAATTAAGTAACATTTAAAAATTTTGTATTATAATAAATAATCCAATACAAGTGAACAATAAATAATACAATTTTAACATAAATTAAATTAAAATTTAGTTTTGTATTAATTTTAACTTCACATTGACAAGTATGACAATCCGTTGATGTATGTATTTTGATGAGTAATATTGGAAATAATCTCTGAAGTCATAGTACAAAACTTGTCACTCATATTGGCAAAACCTTTTTTTTAACATAAAATACAGAACGTTTGTAATTTTCACTCTGTCACCTTTATTTTTAAATAATCACTTAATTATAATAATTTCCATGATCACTTGATTTTTTTTTCTTATGATCTAATTGCAATGTCATTCCAATTTAGAATATTTTTTCAGTGTGTGTTAGTAAGCTTTGTCGTTGGTAGCATGTGTATTTGTAAATAAAACTTGAAATTTTCGTTCATAAATTTGAGTATTATTAATATTATGTAGTAATTATAAACGAGGTCTATACCCGATCCTTTTTCAATCGATCTGTTACGTGATTATATTTCACTTTTGTTTTTCTACTTTCAGTCAAAACTCGATAAGTCGATAATGGGGAGTCTTGTTTACTTTGAGGTATAGGATTTTTGAGAATATAGAGTTCTCTAGAAATTGATTTCGAATTATCGAGTTTTTTGTAAGGATAAAAAAATTAAACAGATTTGTTTGATTTATTTAAACAGTTCTAAAGGGTAAGCAACTCGTAAGGTAAACAACAAAGGAGGAGAAACGTGTTAATATTTTTAAAAAGTATGGTCTACGTTACCTATTTATAATGAATGAGATTTACGGTAACTTGGAGTCATATAATTCCAAACGCTCTGAATGAATTCCCTATCATTATGATTCACCCTATCATAATTTTTATTTCGAGTGATTGAGCCTCCTATTTAGGTTGCGGAGTTTTATTTTATCTTTGAATTCATCCAGACATAGGGTTGACTTTTTATATTGAGTTTTGACCGTGTCATAAAGCTGACATATACCACCTTTACCACCAAGCTGACATATTGGCACCTCAAATACAAAGTAACGTAGAAGAATATGTCAACAAAAAATTAACAGACGATCTACAAAAAATAAATAAAAAATGAAGATCGGACTTTTTAGTACCCATTCTTATTGTCCTGTGTAATTTATGCCTCCTCATGGACCTTCAGACGGGCGGAAACGGTCCTAACATTTTAGCACTCGCTCGTTCAACCGCTCCATAAATAATCGATATTTTGAAAACCGTGTAAAATCGATAAAGGGTTCCGCCTTAATATATTTCGTCCATGATGCTATAATGACGAGGAGCAATAGACGTCCAGTTCTGGTTGAATTTATAGCCTTTCAGGAGTCGCTGATGCAGCTTAAATATTTTATGATATTTATGATATTACTTTTTTTTTTTAATTATTTCTTAATTTTGTTTAGGAGAAAGTTGTCACCGGACAAAGTTATTCCTCGAGCAAGAGTTCTTCAAGAAATGACACCAGTCCTGTGTTTGGTGAGTTATTAAATTATATTTTTTCATTTATATTTATTTTAGTTCTTATTTGTTTACAATATAAAAAAAGTTGTAAGTAACATAACGTTGCTTGTGATACCTCATATGTCCGAAAAAGTTTATAATATGATTTTTAAATTATTAAATGAATAAATAATTAGTTGAATTAATTTATTCTATTATCAATTTGAGAGACATCATCTCACTATCATTTTGTAGAATATCTATCTAATTTTTTAAAGTTTTCCAGAATTCTTTTGAAATACCTCAATCTGTTGAAAGATGATTTGATTTCTTTTAAAATTATATAAGCTTATATAAATGATGATAAGTTTTTTTAAAGACTTATTAGGTATCACAGCTCAAGCGACAATAATTTGCTTAAATAAGTAAATATTGTAAAAATAAATAAAATGTTCCTTTTTCTCACATCTTCAATTTTTTAGTCCTTAATAATTTAAATTATAAATCCAATTCACTTATAAAAATATTAATTATTTAAAAATAATTATACTGCAAACTGCCCCAATTTAGGACAATAAGTATTAACGTTCTAATTATTCATTCCTACCACATGGTAAATTTGTATAATATAGAATAAACTAAAGAAAAAATAAGAAGAGAGAAAAATATGTAAATGTTTACAATAATGCTAATAGAAATAAAATTAATAATATAGAAATAACTCTAATAAAAAACTTATGCGGAATCTGACATCTTTAAATCGATGTAATAAAAACTGATTAATAATAACAAACTAATTTATATACAAGACAAAGAAAAATGAAATAAACTATAAATCCAAAATTTAGTATTTCTTGGACAGTATTTTAACAATGGTTCTAATAATATTTTGTGAACAATTTGATATAAATAATTTACCCTTATCTACTAATCATTATTACAAATATTAAGAACTCGTGTTTTATCCCTTCATATTTTTTTAGTGGTATATACAAAACAGTCACTATGAAATAATTTCTCAAACAAGACTTTCTGGAAAGTCACTTTCATCCAAATGGCATATATGTTGAAAATACCAATGAATTTGTTGCACTACAATACATTTAAAATTTAATAGTTAATTGTTTAGACTAAAATATATAGTTCAAGCTTTTATATATTTCTGTTGCTTAGAAAAAAGAAGAAAAAAACTGAAAAAGATTTTTTTATTCATTATTGAATTGACATAAATTAGAAAAAAAAAGAAAGCAAACTTGAATCTGCATCTTTTACATAATATAGTCATAGGAATTAAAATATATATGTGTGTGCAAGAAGTTGTTTCTATATGTAATATTTTTGTTCATATTGAGAAAAAGGATTTAAATTGAGAAAATGGAGTTTGGTTACATTTTTTGTCGTGTATTAATTAAAAATCACACATAATATTATTATTTGTTATTTTAAAAATAATCTTACCATGTTTTTTTTTTTTTACTGTCTTACAAACTTCTTATTTTATTTTCTTTAATGACATCGTTAAAACTGGTAGATATTAAAAAAAAAAAATTCTCTTTATAATTTTGCTTAGGAGAAGAAAGATGGGGAGGATTTTAAGTGAACAATTGGTGGTTATTGAGTTGATATTTATAATAACTACAGGATTTTGAAAATAAATTAATTTGGCTAAAAATGCCGAAATTTAAAGTCTGTACAGATTTAGCTTTTTTATGTTTATTTTCTTTGGATATTGCTATTGTACAAGTTTCAATTGAAGTTTTCTTGAAAGTTAATTTGATTAAAATTAAAACATGATTCTTTTTTCAATTTCTATTTTATGCTGCACTAGCTTTTTTTTTACTATCTTTAAAATTAAATTTAAAAAAAAGTGACTATACATTTTAACACGTATTTTATTGCTAGTAATTATTATTTGTTTTAGTAATTTAATATTTGCTCCAATCATTACTTCCTCTATATATTTCATTATATGTTTTGTTCATGAAAAATAATGGCGTGTCCATATATATATTAATGCTGAAACATTAATATAAATTTTAATTATTTTTTGGTCGTAATTAAAAAAAACTGGTGTTGCTCATTGTCCATCTTGACTTATGTTAATTAGAATTAATTTGTATATGATTATCATTCATTTAGACGAATCTGTACGTGTCCATCCGCCTTGGCCGCTCTGTAGTCAGCATCTCTTGAGATTTGTTTATTTATATGATATTCACTGTTGATTGTTTTGTATTTTTGAGCTAATTCATTATTTTTTATTTCATCTACATATTTTTTTTTAAATTTATATTATTATATTCATAAGATAGGCCAAAAAAAAAATCTTTTTATTTTGATGTTCATATTTTAATAACTAAATTTTGATTCTGAACAAGAAACTTTTCAAATAGTTTTCATTTATAGAAACTAGAATAATATTTCGAATTTTAAGTTAATTTATCAATTGTTACTTTAAATTATGCCCCTAATATTTGATCAAATTTGTTAGATTCGCTCTACATTATTTTCCTCCTGAAATGAATATTTCGCAAAATTACGACAATTTTTTACGTTTTGGATAAAATGTTCAATGTATGGAGCTGTTTCTTGGAATGTACTAGTACTAAAATAATAATTTAGGCTTTAAATTGCAGAACGTTGTATCGGCATTAAAACAGAAACTCAAAACTTTTGTTAATTGAGTTATTTAGTAACATTTAAAAAAAAAAAAAAAAAAAGGGCTAATTTCGCTTAAAATCCGAAATAACATCATTGTATTATTTGCTAAGAGACTGTACTTAAAACGTTCTGAATAAATGGTAATTATTAAATTTATTATTTTTAAGTAAAAGAAAAATTACATTAATAAATTATTCTTGGTTTACAATGTTTGTTTATATTGTTATTACATTTTTATAAACAATTTATATTTAAAACTTAAAAGGTTTTTCTTTTTTTTTTTCAAATTAATTTTCAATATTTTTGATAAGCTCTCATTGTTAAGAGAACAATTGTTACTAAACATTAGTTTATGGGTTAAGTTAAAATGAAAATCAATTAAAATAACTTCAAATTCATTACACTCGAGTGATCATAGTAAAAAAAAAATATTTATTTATGAATTTTTAAAATAAAAGAATATTACTAATTCCATTTTTTTTAAAGTAGAAGATGTACTGTTTATCAAAAACTATTTGTTCGAATAAAAACTATTCGTTCAATACGGTCTCAAATCGTAACAAATTTTATCGAATTAAAAAAAAAAAATATGACAAGCTCATAGCTTTAAAATTATTTATTAATAAGTGAAAAAAATGTGCGAAGATATCACTTGAAATTGGTAAATATTATTCTAGTTTTTACAAAACATTATTTGGTCAAATTATTATCCTTTTATTCCGCTATCTAATAGCGGAAGTGTCCAAAATTACGAATTCGTACATCTATTTTATTGATAAATAAAACTGGGTTGAAAATGTACTAATTACATTTAATTAGTAAAAATAACATTTTATTCGCCTATATATTGCAAGATAAACTGTATGGGATCTGAGCAATCCATTTAAAATTAATAATATTCAAATCCTGTTTCATCCGTTAATTGTAAATATTAAACGTGCTTTTATATCGTAAATCGTAATTAATTCTAGGCAAGCTAACGTATCCAGCTAATTCAGCTCAGGTAATTATGAACTGTATTTCGGTTTATTTCAAATATTAATTTTATGTTGTATAAATAAATAATATTATTGCAATCTTGTTATTTCCATTTAATGTCTAGGTAATGCTTCACTTTGTTTTACTAATTACTTTTCGCTGTAGGTCATTTTAAAGGAGATTCTCAAACAACGGGTAAAATTTAAATCCTGTTTGTATACTCGTAAAATTCATGATGTCCATAAAGCGATCGCGAGAAAACATTTCTTTCTGGTAGACGTGATGTAATAATTACATTTTAATTGAATGTATTTACATTTAAACATATCTTAACTTTATTTTTATACATTTGTAGGGAAAATCATTTTACTGCATCATGATCTTAATCTGAAGCTTACAAAAATTTGGCGTGTTAAAACAGGCTGTGAGATATTTCATGGTGTGCAAAAAAAAAAATTAATCATAAACAAATAAATTAAAAAAAAAAAAGTTTAATTATTTCTGGGACTTTAAAATGTGTGGCAGTGTGCTCTGTTCTAAATGTGTCATTGGCCACATCTTTCACTCTTATTACTTTCACATAAGTCGGCCGGAATGAAAAAATTACCTGGCTAATTTTTTTTTCTTGTCTTCTGATATTAATGACCTTTGTTTAAAGATAAGCTTTCCCAAGACCAATGTTTAAAAAAATTGTTAAATCGAGTAATTTTGAAAAAGCAGCATTTTATTACCTTTAAGTTGCCATATTTTTATGAAATGAGATCTTAAGCATTAATAATCGGACAGTAATTCAGTATTGAATAATTTTCTATAGTTCATTTAACAACTGTTGAGGTCGTTTATAGTTTTTTCTTTCTTTTTTTTTTACAATTATGGATGCTAAAATTTCAAATAAGAAATTTATTATTAAGGTTTTGCTTGATAGAGGTTTTAGTTAAGACCCATCGCTAGAAGATTTGGATTTATTTAATTTTTTGAGATGAGTTTTTGTCAAAAATTGGTATCTGATGATTATCCATTATTTGAGATGACCCCCCTTAAAGTATATTCTCAATACATGAATATTTCTCGAAATTCAATAATGAATTTCAGCGCAGCGTACTTAACCTACTATTAGCCACATAGCCAGAGGAAGATAAATTGCGATAGAGCCCTGAGGCTCAAAGACTAAGGAGGAGAATTATTGGTGGCGATCATCCAATCATTGGGCGACTTCCTCCAGACTTTGATTGTAGGCCTTTGTGTGCCGATGTTATCGGAACAGATAGTAGCCGGATGCTTTCACTGTATACACACGCAGGGTTCAACGGTTCTTAGCTCCGGCCAATTTCAGTGTCTTCTCGAGGAGGGTACCTGATCCGTCGTGGCTCCTTGGATTGGTTTGCGAGATGATACAAGTTGATGCTACGTCTTTCTGTCCAAAGGCTTCTGACCATGGGGCATTCCTCTTCATGTTATGTTTTATCTCCAACATATCATTCTTTAAATAGTGGCATATCTGACGCAAAATGATTTTTTGTTTCAAGTATTCCATACTTTAGCCTGAAATTGATTTGTTACAATTCTAATAGCTTTAGGAATGACTATAGAACGATCTCAGTAAAGAAACTAACCGTAGCGTACAGTACTATTTTTGCAATACGTTCAATTATAAATAAAATCAAAACTTTTTTGTCAGACTTGTCAGTATGAAAGCAAATTTCTATTTCTTTTAGTCTCAAGATGCTCGAAAATTTAATTAAAAAGTCCTGGATATTCTTTGTTTATTTATTTTATACAGAAATACATTCAGATTTATTTATTATAATTGAGTATTGTCACAACTCAGTTATAAGAGCATAAGTGCAATAGGGATGTTACTGCCACAATTTATGGGTGTAAGCGAGATTCAAAATATAAAGTATCCCAACAATTTGGACCATATTTCCGAACTTACTGGACGTATTCCCTGAAATTTGGAATACTGGGCATTCCGAGTAGCATTTATAAGAAAATTTGAGTATAATAACTTATTTGAAGAATCCTTTACCAAACTTTAATAATTGGTGGAAAAAAATATTTTTCAATATTTTAGTATTAAAATTCGATTAAAATAAAAATCAAATGTATTAAAATCCAATACATCTAAAAAATACACTGTTACTACCCTCTTTTAAGAAAGGGATTGTCCTACAAGGTTAGTATAATAATGGTTTAGGGGGCAATATAAAAATACAATTTTAATGGTATCCTCATTTGACTGGAATATCTTCGTTGTATTATATAGCACTACTATATAATAATACAATATTATATTATAATACAATATTATATATTATATAATAATACAATAAGGCAATATAAAAATACAATTTTAATGGTATCCTCATTTGACTGGAATATCTTCGTTGTATTATATAGCACTACTAAGGGCTTATTGATTAGTAAAGCAAAACCCTCCAAAAATCAACAAATCCAAAACATAAACAAAACTGTATAGGTGGAATGTTATCGGTTTTGATTTACTTGTTATCATCGTCAGTATAATGGGTCATAAACCTGGTTGTACATGGCCTAGTAACAATCGGAGTAGGTTTATTATTTACAACAAAAAGTCCTTAAAATATCACGAAAACAACTACAGAATAATTTTTTCAAACCTATTTTTTCACTTAAATGTGATATTTGCAAATAAATACTTTCAATTTTTTGACAAGATAGTGAACAAAGGAAAGAAGATTTCTAATTTATAAGAAAAAACAACCTGATATCATTGTAGAGTTCTTAGCTATGATTTAAGTTATCTTTTTTTAATCCGATATCTCTTATGAGCTATCTTTATGTAGCTTTTATATTATTTTATTGATGAGCTTAACCGGTTTTGTTTAATTATAAGCAATAATTTTTTTTGTACATTTATAAGTTATTAAGTCGATTACGTTATCTACTTTTGTTACCTAATATTGATTGTATTTAAAACGTACTAATCACTAATTCACAACCTCAACTTAATGGTCCTTGAATAATGATTATAAAAATAATAAACGTTTATTTATTTATGAAGATTTTACCTACTCCGGAATAATAGTGTTTGTAGGATTATATCATTAAATAAATAATCTTAACTGTTCAAGTATTGCAAAGAATTCTCGTGAGGAAAGGGTATAGTTATGTTAATCTCATCGAAAGTTAATTAGGATTTAATTGTCATCATAAATATAGTAACAGTAGGTTATATGATTTTTCTAAACTATATTATTTGGATCTTGATAATTAAAGAATTTCCAGTCCGAAATTAATTGTGCTTGGGATCTGAGCAATTTATTTAAAATTAATAATATTCAAATCCTGTTTCATCCTTAAATTGTAAATATTAAACGTGCTTTTGTGATTATTTGGATACAATTCTATTTATTTAAAAATAATTAACCAGTCTCAAGAAAGTTTAAGATTATTAATAAAATAAAGTAATGGTTAAATAATTAGTGTAAATAGTGAATGAAATAAAAATATA
>NW_027104749.1:280352-291903 GCF_000696795.3 Halyomorpha halys
CTTTTTTTTTGGCTGCAATTGAAAAAATTTAAAATTTGGATATATCAATTTTAGGAATCTCCTTCATAATGTATGAGGATTGAAACGATGAAAACGAATAAACAAAGAGAGAAAAAAAGCAGAAAAGTAATAGATAATATATTAAAAAAGTAATAAGAATTAAGATTTAATTGCTACATTAAAATATGTTATAATAATATTCTTTATTTAGTAGACTTAGAGTAAATTACGAAATTGAATTTATGCATCATAAATATGATAAAAATTTAAAGCATCATAAAAGTCATAAGTTAAACAACAAATGAGAGTAGTAATCAACAAAAAGAAATAATGTTTATATAAGTACAATATTTAAATAATATTAGAGACAATCGATAATGTTTATATTAAAATGAAAAAAAATAATATATACTATAGATAGATAAAAAGGAAAGTAATAAAATAAATCCAATCATATAAACTATTATAAGAATAACATCTAAAAATCAAATCTAAACTACTAAAGATAACTAACAGCGAGGAATTGAAGTTTATATACGTACATCATTATTATTTTTAAATAAATATGGAAACATGAAATGTAAAATTAATAAACGATTACTGATACTGATATATAATACTAGAAATGAATATTTCATTTTACCAGTATGGGTTATGAAACATTGCATAAAAAAATACGATCCCTTGAAATATTTGCCCATAACTCTCGCTAAAGGAATTATTAAATAACCTATAGGAACCCTAATTCCGAAGAGGTCCTGATTTAGAGGAAGGGATATAGTGGGGAGAGTGGAGGGTAAAACAAGACGACGATGGGAGGCTATAATAACAGCCTGGCTCCGGAGGATTTGGACCATGGTATTAGTGCCGCCACTAAACCTGCCAAAATGTGTACATAAACATAACTCATCCCTAAGGGAACCGCCCCAACCCTTTGTTAATTTTTTTATTGTCTCTTCTCTGTATTTTCATGGGCCAGTTAGTCTTGTTGTTTATATAACCTGCTGGATCCGTGAACAATCTTCCTTCTTGGTAATCAAACCAGGGATCTTTATTCTGCAATAAAAAAAATAATTATAATTACTATCATAAAGCAAATAAAAGTAAATGCCTTAGTTATAAAAACTCTTTTATAATATAAATATCATTTACATAAATCAATAAAATATTATTAAATTAATGTTTATTTATATTATTTTCAACTTAAATAATTTATTTCTAAATATTTTAATTATAAATATTAATTTATAATAAAAAAAAAAAATCTTACCACATTAAATAAACAGGTATTAGAACTAAATTGAAATTCAAAGTGTTGGTCCTAACACGTATTCAGAATTATTCATTTTAATTTAATAATTTAAAAATATATTTTATATTGAAACAAATGTGTTAAAATGTTCAATAAAGTCTGCTTTAGATGTTTTGTTGATATCGTTCCTTAAATAGGAATTTTTATGAGACGATTATTAAAATTTTTGAATCTCATATCCACATATTATAAATCAGAAATTCTAAAACAAAAAATATATCGGTCGTATGAGGCATAGTGATATAAAAAGGAATAAATTCCATTTTGAAAAAAAATTAAGAAACGAAAGACATTAATAATTTGAGGATTCTGAAACTCGTTAGTCCTCAAAGCGTTCTAAAATATCTTCTAATTTTACGTTTAAAGTTTGTATTTAAATGAATTTTGAATTGTTATAAATGAAATGTTTCAAAAGTGGATCAGACAAATTATTATTTTTATTATATTTTGGGGTTTTCTGAACCAATTCTTATTTGGATTCATCCGCTGAATGAAATATAAGCTGGTTGCAGTTTTTATTTCTTATAGGAAATAAAAACAGGAATTTGCCACTTTACTTCATTTAAATGGTGTTCAGTTGTTATCTTTGTTTCCATCTGACAGTCCTGACGAAGCTCTGCAAAATGGAGCGAAACTTTAGTTAACAATAAATAGTTTTCTTGACTATCTCTACTATTTTGATGCATTTATTGACCGCCACCCGGACTATCTTCCATTCAATTAATTTTTCTAAACTTTCATATAATTTTTGTGTTCTTGGAAAATATATATATATTTTTTTTATTAATTTATACAGAGGATAGAAACAGAAGGATGGCCTGTTAGGTAAAACGATGAGTTAAAATGTAAGTATAAGGTGTGAAAACAAAATTAAGAAAGAAAATTAAAGAATATTAGTGTACAAAAGAAAAAAAAAAATTAACTAAAAAAAATAATAAGTAGGAGTTAACAAAGATAAAATAATTTAAACCATTTAAAACATAACTTACTAAAATCTATAAAGCTCGCTTTAGGTACAATCTAAGAAAAATAGAAGAAAAAAAAACTAAGTTGTCAATAAATTATAGATAATTAGCATATTTTGTAGTTAACAAAATACAAAACAACTGAAAATTTCTTGATGAACTAAAAGTAAACATAAACATTTTGAAAAATAATGAAATATTAAACTAATAGAATATAATCTTGATTCAGGAATTCAGTGAGTAGTAAATGTTTTTGGCTTTTATGTACTTGTGATAATTCTGTATTACACAATCGAATATTCCGAAATTTCAGAAAAAGCCTACTACTACTAGAAAAAAATTCAGAAGGTTGTGTGGTCTGGTGCTTTACCTTCCCAACACGCCTCACCTCCGCCCAGTTCCTTCTTTTCTTTTTATTTCTTTGCCTTATTTGTTCGAACTGTCAGGACTGCAAGCCTGTCCACTGCGCTCAGCAAACATATGAGCCTTTTGGTTCATTCAAATTCTATTCTGCCCCATAATATTTCGAAAGATGACTATCTAAACTCCATTTATGGGTTTTTTTTTTTTTTTTATTAAAATATATATATATTGAATATAAATTAATGCCTCGCAAAATGGTCTGTGTTTCTGTGAACAGCCTAGACCAAAAACAGTCATAGGAATCTGAAATTACATGTTTACGGCGATTATATGCTTTGGAAGTGACAGAAATTTTCGGCAAAATCGACCACATTATAGAATCTAATTTTCACATATTTCTTTTCTCAAAAACGACTCCTAATGATTATGATTAAACTCGGTATTTCAATGTTGACATTATGCTTCTTTGATATCAGCTAGGTTTTATCCTGAATGAAATATTCAGGCGGGGCTTAAATATGATTTTTTTTTAAATCTTCCTGTGAAGTAACTTTAATTTTGTTTATTTGAAAAAGTAAATAAATAAGCAGTTCTCATTGTTAGCAATAATAAGGAAATTTAGTCACCTAAATTGGACTTTTCCTTGTTTTGGCCGCTTAACGTTCTAACAAGGCTGCCAAGTACCAAACGCGGTCTTTTTTTTAGGTATCTCGGTATCTCGCACATATTTCACATAAAGAGGATTGGAGAAAAACTTGTGGTGAGCGAATTGTGATATAAAATTTCTTTCTTGTGCCATTTTGGTTATTTATCTTGCTGTTTCAGGAAAGACTTTCGATATTTTCGCGATTTCTTGGAAATTATATGATAATTTTTGGATGAATATTTATTGTAGGTAGCGACCAACTAATGCTACTATTTGAGTCTTAAAACGAGTTCCTAGAACAATTACTTGTCTTGTAATCAAATATAAAAAAAAATAGCCATATTTCGCGACAAGTTTTTCGTTAGTTTATTATACGCTTTAATTGGGAAAGGATTTTACCATTCATCCTATATTTTACCCCTTCCTCTCTTTTCATGGGAAAATGGAAGGAATGATTGATGGAAATTATTATAAATGAACGGGGTGTATGAGCTGAGGTACGCAACATATAGCAAAAAATGAAAACCATCCTTCCCCTTAATTGAATAAACCTTTTTACGAGTCCGAAACAACGAGTTTAAGACTTTTTACGGCTGTTTTGCTCAGTTTTATTACTCTCCACTAATTAACAGGAGATCTGCCTCAGGGTTGTGTTTAACAGCCTCCTTTTGAAAATATTTTACCGTTCCATACAGTCTTTATTATGCTGCCTATTAATGACTGTGCGTCTTGCTTTTGTTTTTTTAGTAGCCTATTTCGTTAAAATTTTATGTTCTACCTGCCGAACGTGTGTGCCCAATTCGGTTATGAAATGTTAGCAGTAGGTTTGGCGAAGTAATTTCTTCTTCAAATATATACGCACAATGATGTTGATTCATACAATCACTTCCGCAACAACCAGACCTAAAGGATATTACTCGATGAAATTTTTGGAAGGCTGTGCAGTTATCTTTCCAACCACCTGATTAATCAACAAATACCATAGGGCTGAGTGAACCCAAAATTTGTATAGTAAACCACGCCTTACAACTTTTGCTGAGGAGAAAAAGTAATGTTCCTTTTAGGATTAAATGGGCCTCCTCAAATCTAAAATCAAAACTTCGACTAAATACACATACTTACTAAAATTCGTGTGAAACAATGGATAATGTAGTATGTTTACATAAACCTAACTACCAACCTTTCGAATACGTTGTACATGGACTTAAATATCCAACTATTCAAGATCATTTTCATACAGCAATCAAGATATTGAACGGTAAAAATTATGATTTCCCTAAGAGTTTAATGAAGAAGTTCGACCCTACCCGTACCGACGAAGCATTTTAAGCCATAGATCCCTTCGTAAACCAATTACTGGGGTTGAGGACAAGATACTTGACCAAATTTAAAAACTTTATTAATCAGTAAACGTAGAATTAAGTGCTTCACGATCTTTGTTTTCGAGTTTTTAAACCATATTATGTCTGCAGACTCAAACATTTTACTATATTTCAGTTATTTACAAACTTGGAAAATGTCATTTTATGACCTTATTCTTCGACCCTATCACTTGACCGAATTATTAGATCTTCGTGCTCATTCGAGTAACAAGCAGAATTAATTGCTTTTTAACCAGTGGAAGTTTTAAATTACGTAGGACAGGTTCCACGATTCTTTACGTTTCTTGGCAGATAACGTTTCGTACAGTTCAAGCTAAGGATTTATAATAATATTTTTTATTTTATTTATCATGAACTATATCGTCTCTTCGTACTCTCACATGCTTCTCTCTGAATTATAAATGTCGGTTTCTAGTCTACTAGAGGTTCCTTAAGGTGGCTACTTATCCTCACGACTCGTGGTGTTTTTTTCAACACCTCATTCCCCGCGAGCACACCGATCTACGACCCCACACATCCTCCAGCCTCTACAGAGCCTACGTTTTTCAGTTGGTTAGTATCTGAGGCTTTCTCCAGCCGGCCTTGGAGGAACAATACTAGCCAAGGTCAAAGCGTCGGCCCTTTCGGCACTTCGTTAGCTCGGCCTGTCTCATTAGTGGCCTTGTTCTCTGCTCTGCAGCTCCACCATCGCGGGCTCCTAAAGGCGGGTACCTGATCCTTAAATATTATAATATAAATACGTATACACGTAGGTATTTGAATATATTTGTATGATAATTGATACTAAGTACCTAAAAATATAACTGCTTGACATATTTTTAGGCTATATTCACAAGTTCTGCAAAAAGAAATATTGATCAGGGATATTACGAATATCTGGTTTAGTGGAAAAGATCCATACGATGCTGTGGAGAATGGTTTGTGTTCTTCAATGGTATGGATAATGAAATAAAGATGATCTTTAAAGGAGGAAGGAGTAAACTGGAAAATAGTGGATTATGTGAAACACTTACCAAGAACCAGAAGTTAGGACACCAAATTCAAAAGCTGTTTCTTGATTCGGGACCAGTAAATATATCTGTGATCCCTTATAGACTGTCAAGGACTGTTCAAATAGGGTTGTCAAAACGTGACACAGTCTATAGTGCAATATATAGAATACGTCAAATACAAAATTAAATTATTTTTTTCATGTCAGATAAGCAAAGTAGTGGAATTGCTTACATACATGCAGTGATTTGATTATGAAGTAGAGGAAAAAGTAAGTATCGTTTAAATGAATGAGTCGGGAAGATAACTTCAGAAGGAGCTAGGACGAATAACGAAGTTTGAAGGAGTTATGTCAATGGAGGGTTTATATAAATCAGTATATTGAGATCTGATATTTAATAAGTAAATATAAAACGTTGAGTGGGAGGATGGTGGTTTTTTAATCCACAGACTACGAAAAGAAGAATACCAAGAAGGTATATTTGCGGATAGAAAAACGAGCCACTTCATAGGATGTTGTAGCTGAGGGAGCTAGGCGTTACCTCAGCAACCTCATGTCTGCAACGACGGGAGTTTAGATTACGGCTTGGGCAGGTTTCCTTTTATTTCTTGTCGAACCCACGGAATAGAAATTGACCCCCACACTCCTCAAGGATAATCCTCTGTTTCCCTCTTGTGTGTCAGCGAAGGCATATTAGTGGGTTAAAAAAATTAATAAGCCACTTTAACGCAGTGCAAGAGGAGAAATGAGAGGGCCTCTGAAATCCTAAAATAAATCATTATATGTGCTATAGTTAAATTTCATAAAAACAGAGTATTAATTTAGAATTGACTGTTTTTCAGTCAGTCAAGTTTTGTTATTTAAAAACTTAGATGATAAATTAGAACTGAAATGTTCTGGACACTGTTTTTTTAGTCTACTTTTAGTAAGTTTGCTTATATTGAACGAAATTCAATTAATTATTTATGTGGTTTTCGGAATGATCTGTTATTCTATGGTAGTTATTATCTGTTGCTTTAAGATTTGAGTTCTCTGTGAATTTGTCTATGAATATACTTAGCCACTTATTAATTCGTTGAATGCAAATGATACTCACTTTTGACATTGCTTATCTCAATTTCATTTCAAGTATTTATTATGTCGGTTAGTCGCCAAGATGGAAGCTGTACAATGCACGACAGATAGTCTAGGGACAGGTTAGGAATAAGAAATAGGGAGTATTTACACCACGTGAAAGCTCTGTTTAAACACAATTAAACGTGGATAGTAGAGCTAATCGTGTAAAATATCGTTGAGGCCGATTCCTCACGGCGCGTTATCGTGGGCCGCTAAATAACAGCTCGTTCCTGATGGGGATTAGTAACAACAGCCGCGTAGGCGAGCACACCTAAGCGTCTTTAAGCTTTGCGTCCTCAATGGTTATCCTTAATGATCATCGCTGTTTTATGGGGCATGGAAGATGCTCCCTGGTATCTATAGTTGACGATGGATATTATGTCATACTATGCTATATATGTATATGTACTTAAGCATTTTTAATATTCCTCAACTACGAAAAGTAGGAAGCTTTTATTTAACATGATATTTTCTAGAAGTTAAATAATTTGACAGAGAAAAAAACTAATGTTGCTAGTAACCAAGATGACAATTTCCTTTAAAATTAAATACAATCAGTAAAAACCTCATCGTAGTTTTAAAAATGTACATATGATTTCTTAGTTAATTAATCCATCAGTGGAGAAATATTGATGAAATATTATACCTTCAACTGTTCTGACAATTATTATTGAAATCTATTATTAATTTATGACATTAATTTTTATTGTGAAATGATTTCCAGTTCCTAATTAATACAAAAATTTGTATTCTGTAAAAACTTAAATAAATGGAAAATAATATGCATTTATAACAGCAAGAATATGACAAACCAATTGTAAATTGTTTATTTTAACAGATTCGGAAAAGCCTACAAGTCTTATTAAAATTTTCAAATTAGGAAAACATTTTTAAATAAATAAATTTTTTTTTTGTAAGATCTTACTGATACAAGAACCGAAGAATCATGTTTGTTTAATTTAATTATGGTAATACTTTTCCAAGAATATATCATTGAAATATTTTATAATTAACAAAAACTTATTTATTACTATTGTTTTTTGTTTTTTTTCAAAAATTCAAATATATTCATTTTTCCTTAACTGTGCTAGATAAAATGTGGTCCTTCTAGATGTACTTAACTCCTAAAAAATAAGTCCAACTGTTTCATATATTTAAAAAATTTATACTTTGTCCTATAAAGGCGTGTTGCTAAACTCGAGGTTTTTGATGCCATCGTTCCCAATCTGTCCTTATCTAATCTCGTTTGGTTTATCTTGCATCTTTGGTAGCTTAATCTTCAGCCTACACCAAAACTGGTTCTTTTTGACGCTTATGACTCATTTTTAAAACTGAATGGGTTATCTTAGGCAAACAAGAAATGTAGATCTTTGGAATTCAGAAAAAGTATTTCGAAGTTTTGTACGGTTAAAAGTTCATTCAGGCTAAATGAATATAGATAAAGAATTGGTCAGAATAGAATAGTGACTCATGGATACTTAAAAGATTTAAAAAAAAAAACTTTTTATATTTATTCATTAGTTAGTGCTTACCAATGGGTAGTACAGTTGCAGGCCTCTGTAATATCTTAAATAATTAAATAATAAATTAGTTAATTATTCTGTATTTAGGGGAATGCTGGCAACAATTATTGCCTATAATGTTTTATATTATAATTTTTATTGATTTACCTCTATCATAGCCTAGATACATATAGAGCGAGTAGGCTATGTAAATAAAATAACAAAGAAAATGTTGGTACAAGATAAGAAAAAAAAAATCAGAACAAATTAAATATAAAAAATGATTAGTATACAAAAGAAAACAAAAATACTGAATAAATACAACTAGCTACAAAGCGAAACTAAAAAAAAAAAACTTAGTGTAAGTTTCAAATATACACTGATCATACATTTATACATATGATTAATACTATTTAAAATATAACAAACTAAAAATATAATCTAT
This sequence comes from Halyomorpha halys, assembly GCF_000696795.3. Classification (NCBI taxonomy): domain Eukaryota; kingdom Metazoa; phylum Arthropoda; class Insecta; order Hemiptera; family Pentatomidae; genus Halyomorpha; species Halyomorpha halys. Next base: position 289,075 of record NW_027104749.1, read on the forward strand.
AAAAATTCACTCAAGTAGAAATTAAGAAAATTGAAAAAGTAAAAATAAAATAAAATTATAAATAAATTATAGAGAATTAGCATATTTTGGAATTAACAAAATTGGATGAACTAAAAGTAAAGTACACATTTTAAAAACACTGTAATATTAAACTAATAGTAAATTAATAAGGAATCAAACAAAATATAAATTAATTCAAAAGTGAGTCAATGAAACCCTTAATTGAGTAGTTGCCATACTTTAAGAAAATTTATAAAAAATATGAAAACGTCAGTTGCTTTATTTTGAATATTGGAAAGAATATGAAAAACAAATAGATTGTTGTTTCTTCTTCAAATACTTGTTAAATCACTGAATAATAATTTTTGTCCAATTCCTTTTACTATATTTTGTAGGTTCTTTAAATTTTAGAAATTCTAACTAAACTCCCTCTCCATGTTGTTAGTCATGACATTATTTCTTCCACTAAAACGACTCACCTTTCAAATCTAGTATATTGTCTTTAAGTTTAAAAATAGTACTTAAGTAGAAATCGATGTAATATGAACAGCAACGGCAAGAGAACGATATTCCTAACGAACAAGAACAAAAATCTTGATGAATGAACCCCAAGTTTTGTTGAAGATACAAAAATTGTACTAGTAGTCGAAGAGCCTAAGAAGAAGAAAAAAGGAGTTATATTTAGGAGTAAAATTGATGGCGAATCGCAGTTAGGAGGAATAAAAAAATGGCCGCTGTTCCAGAAGGTACCAAAGAATCACTTTTCAGTTGTTTCTGTTGGATAACCGTTCAATTTTTAGCTGACTGTACAAGAATTCAATAAATGTTATTATAAAGTATAGATTAAAGTGTGCACGCACTCTGAAGGAAAATTTGTTCGAGAAAACCTTTCATTATCCTTAATTTATCATTCCGAGCACCACATCCTTAAAACTACAACAGTAGGGGTATGTGAATGTAAAATGTTATAAGTATAGAATTGTGAGCAGCCATATTTAAAGTTATGTTATATGTTAAATGCATGAGAGCTTCTAGCGAATTTTCTAAGGAACTTGTTTTGTAACGTTTCCTTCCAAAACTTCATGTTATTATTTACTTCTAAGTTTCGATTAAAGTAATTTATTACAACATGCCTAAATTGAATGAAAAGTGGAAGCTGTGTGAATATAGGGTCCCTCATTGCTTTGTTGGTCTTCTAATTTGTGAGGAAGAGAATCAAGATAAGCTAATTGACAGCTGTCATTACATTATAATTATTGTCATACATTGCTTTATTACTTTTAAAAACATCAAAAACACTGCTAATACATAAAACACATACTACGAGCAAGTAATCTATCACAACAAATAAAACGGTCAGGATAAAATCTTACAATTTTTTTTTTCAAAAACGAAAAAATAAATGTTCTGTGAATTTATTTATATATATATATTATTGAAATTTCTACTGCTTCTAATTTGAGTACTAATAGTTATCATAGCTAATGTTTAATAGTTTTTAGAGTTATCTTTAGTTATTTATAGATAATGTTTGTCGTTCTTAGGTAGTATTTGTTTCCATACTGTTCGCCAAAGTGAATTCACAAATTATTAATTTTTTTATTTGAAAAACTTTGCTTTGTCGGGATTGTTACTATTAAACGTAAGCAGCTCTATTTTGTCTTTTATTGTAACAAATTGACTCTACTTTAAATGATGTCTGTCATATCAAGTTTTTTAGTGTTGTAGGCAGTTTTGAAGAAACAGAGTTTCGAATGATGTATTAAATTTTTGTAACGTTTTGAAACATACGCCATTTTTCATTCCCCTAATTATAGTCAGCAAATTAATCAATTTTGACAATTTTATATTTATAGTTTTCATTTAAGTAATCAAAAATTAGGATGTAGATTGTTCTGAATCCCTCACAGCTTATAAATAATGCTGTATATTTGCAGCTCAGATTTTTTTCCATGTTTGCATTTTGAAGTTGCGGGTAGTAAATAGGTCCGTAGATCGTCTTTTTTGTCGTATCTTATAAGGATTTTGATGATGTTTGCCCTACGGCTGCGGTTGTATAATCAACTGTTTTTTTTCCGTTTTTTTTTTGTTTTTTTTTCGTTTTTTTCGTTTTTTTCCTTCACCCTCTTGCCGTGAATATAATCGCTGGTGGGCCTTGTTACTAGTAATAGCCTCGGGACCTCATAGCTTCGCTCTAATCATTTTATAAGTCGAAAATTTCTGTTATAATCTTTTTCCTTTTTTTTTTTTATTCAGGTTTCCTGTTTTACAAATTGATTCGAAAGCCTTTCTGTGTTTTAGAGATTTTTTTGTTTCATTTTATTTGTGGCCCGACCTCGCCTATTGAGTACGTCACTCATATTTTGACAGACGTCGCGTTCTGTTAATTGTTGGTTGTAAGTTTTTATTAAGATTTTAAGTGGAGTGAGATAATTAGCATCTTATTGTTATCTTATTAGCATTTTGAGATAATTATTAATTTTGAAATGTTTCAGAAAACTAGTTATTTTCCTTTTATTTTTAAAAATCTGTAACATACGTTTATTTATATCATTCTTAAAAGTTAATTTATATGCTTAAATATTAAATTTAAAAAATGTAGATGATTCTAAAATCTACTGTAATATTTAAATGAGGTGTGAAATTCTAAATGAGTTCATATTCCAATTTGTACTATCAATTTATTTTTCAAATATTTCATCCATGGTAACACACACGCACACACGCACACGCGCACACACACGCACACGCGCACACACGCGCGCGCGCGCACACACACACGCACACGCGCACACGCACACGCGCACACACACGCACACGCGCACACAC
>NW_027104749.1:291953-333478 GCF_000696795.3 Halyomorpha halys
CACACACACGCACACGCGCACACACGCGCGCGCGCGCACACACACACGCACACGCGCACACGCACACGCGCACACACACGCACACGCGCACACACACACATATATATTTATCTGTTTGTAAAATCATGAAATTTTATAATCCTTGTAGATTTCTTTAATTCAGGTTTTTTATATTATATTTTTCCCCAATTCAAGTTATAACGAAGAATATTAGAAAAATGTATCCATGAATATATTATAACTATAAAATTTTTACAGTTCATTTTGTCTTATTGAATTTGACAATTAGAATAAGAAATAATTAATTAATTATAATAGGGCAGTGAGAACATGATGCCATTTTTGCGCATTGTTTACATTTAGCAACATTTAAGAAACTGTATTTCAGTTTCACTATTAAATCTACCGAGGTCAGTACAATGACAACTTTTCGATAATTTGTTCTAGTTTAATAATGTATTGAATAGTATTGGTAGAAAAATTGCTTCTTCGTGGTGGAAATGAGCAAAATTGTGATATAAATATTGAGGAATTATTAAATATTTCATTTATTTCTTACCCTAAGAGAAGTAAAATTTTAGTAAGAAATGTTAGAATTTCTTTGAAATTTAATTTTGAAATTCTGTTTTATTCTCTTATGTTTAAGGTTATTGAACAATGCTATTCACTATTAATTAATTAGTTGTAAATATGTTAATTAAAATGTTGTTCGAAAACTCTGTATAAACTGTGTTCTGTATAAATAAATAATCATAAATAATAGTGAATAAGTGGTAGTTGTAATATGTATTATACTTAAATACCCATCCTAAATATGATATTTATGCTGTAGGTTTTTTGTAAGTGTTGAAAAATATATAAAATAAATAAATTCATGCTTGTATTCATAATAATTTCAATTAAATTTTTACACTAGAATACATTGTAAAAATGTATCAATTATCGTTATCCTAGCATTTTATCTTGGTGTTGAAAATTACATATTGCATATTACACAGACTTACGTAATTATAATATTCAATGTCGGAAACTATAATTTTCCTGACCAATGCCATAAAACATGACATTCGTGGTTCAGTTCCCTCGTATAGCGGATAAATTGCCCATTAAAAAAGGTCATTAAATACCCGGTTGTTGTCAATGGCCTCTCGATTTGATTATTGATATGAAAATTGTAGGTTGGAGCGTGGTGTGGCCTAAGCGTGAACAGATCCTGCGCCAGTGCTAAGCATACAATTAGAAGCGGTTGAGGTTAATCTTTTATTTTCTTCGGCATTGTGTTCCGTTACTTCATGTTCCCTCTTTACTACATTAGAATTTTCACCTGTATTATTAATTTTATTTTATCTATTTCAAATAATTTTAATTGATATTGTCAAATAATTAAAATGCGTTGTAAATTATCATAATTATTTTATACAAGCATGGTTAATCTTGAAAATTCCGATTTTTATCAGCCGGTAATTCAATTCTTTTTTCTTTAAATATATGGATCATAATATTTTTTGTCCTAATATTTATTCCATATAAGTTAAAAACAAATTACCAATATACATAGAATATTAATGAAAACCATAATTGTGTTTTGAAATTCGAAATAATTAAAAAAAGTGTAGCTTCTTGATAGATTTTAAAAACCTACTTTGTTGTTAATAGAGAGGGAGAGGTAGATAACATCTATATAAGTCATGTTAAATAATTAATTACATTAATAATTGTAATAATCATTATTTAATACAAAATTGCTTAGCTATAGAAAAACATTACAACACATTAGTGCTTGATTTATATTTATTTTAAACGTTTCAGAGATAAAGGGTCCTCATAAAAATTATGAAAAACAAAGTAATTAATTATTAATTAATAATCTATTGCATAGATATATAATTAAATAGATCATTTATTAAGTTGTTATAATTACCGATATAATTAATTTTCGATTTTATTATTATTTTTACGAGTACTCAATATCCCTGAAACGTCTGAGACAATTATAAATCAAGCACTGTTGTGTTTTAATATAATTAAGAAATTGTTTATTAATTAATAATTATTCTGGTCATATATTTTTTTCTTTATGCTTTATGTCGAAAATTTTAACAAAACTGATTGATTTTTTTATTATTATGTCCAGATGTTTCTGGGATACTGGTTCCTCTCCTATAATTTGCCAATATATTTTTAAATAAGTTCTTTAATTTTTTATTATCAATTAATGGCGTTTTTAATTATTCAATTGACAAAAATAATATATAGATATATATTTTGCATATGTACGTAATATTTTCAATCATTATGGATTAGTTACGAGTATATTGTATATATTTATGTTGAAAAAGTAGAAATAAATTTAATATATTATTGAAACAGTTGTATAAAATGTTATTTTAGAACAATATTATTAAATTATACATGCTCAAGAGAATGACCCAATTTTCTCAAACGTCCGGACCTAAATATGTTAATCAAGCACTATTGTGTTTTAATTTTTGAACTAAAAGCTGATTAAAAAATATTTAACAGGGAGGTCAGTTGATGAAATAAATTAATACGTACTTAATTTTAATTATAGTTGGCATTAGATGAAGTTATGAATATGATGGTAGGGGTGCTGTTAGAAGTGAAATATAATAGTCTTAAAATTTGATATTTTATTTGCAACCCGTTTCGACTGTAGGTGAATTTTACAATTTCTATAAGGTTGACAAGAACGAAATAATATAAATTGATTATTCTCGATTATATCATTAATGATTTTTAAATTATGAGAATTCAAAATAGGTAGATAACGTATCAAAATATCTCAAATACGTAAATATTGAGAATGAATAAGTTATCATAATTCTGAACCTCTACAATTACTGATGGTTTCCGGATTAATATTTTATTCAACAGGTGTAGAAGATATACTACTCTGAGATAAAGATAATGAGCTGTATAATTATCTTTTAATCACTTAATTGGTGATGAGAAAGGTCCTTTTTTTTTTAATATGTTCTTTCTTACTATTCGTGTTGTGTTGATTATTTATCATTTTACTGAATTCATTTTTTTCTGATGAATTATTTTTAAAATGTTTTTAATTACTCTGTGGGTTTTTTTTCTTACCTCCCACCTTCAGAACTATACGTTTACATATAGCATATAGAGATTCCTTACATTGCGTTTTGGTATCGTTTTTATCTCCTCTGGTATTTACCTCTGCTGATAGAACGGTAAACTATAGTTGGTAATTCCATTATGATTTTTATTTTATTTTTTTCTTGAAGCTTCGTGCAACCCCAGAGTGGGAATGTCTAGTTCATTCTCCCCGCCTAGGAATAATTATATAATATAATAAATTAATATAGTATGCTAAAAAGATATTATATATATATATATATATATATATAGATGATTGACCTTATGTGAATTTGAAAGAAATAGTCAGAGCTTCTACTTATCAATTTTATTAATTTATCAGTTTATTATTAATTTCTGTGTCTGTACTTGTATTTCTTTAGTTATTTAATAGGTTTATTTATATTTTTTTTTGTTTATTTATGTTTAGTAACTTCCTTACTAATTTATTGAGGAACGTGACAGCCGTGCGGGTTGGGGCGGGCGCAGGTCCCAGTACGTAGCTTTTAGGGGTTGGCAAAAGCGATAGAAACTAACGGTTTTTCTGATATAGTAGAATATTTTCCTAAGATTTTTTAGTCATTTAACTGACATTAAAGACTAACCGTATGTGGTAAAAGTATAAAAGTTCAAAATGTTCTTCTGTGCCTGAAACAACCTATTTTGGCTATTTTCTGACTTATATCTAAAACTTTTACCCCCTACTTTAATACTTAATCTTTGACTGCTAATAATTAATTTACCTCATTCTTGCAATATAGTTTTCCAATTTGTTGCATACCGCTCTATGGTGTATGTTTGTACTGTCTCCACGTGGTTTAGAGACTTGTGTGTATCGTTCTTCAATTGGTTTAGACCCTTTTGTGGTTGCTTAGAGAAAAATTGATTGCTTTGAGCTACTTCTCATGGTTAAATGAAGGATGGTACGAACATCGCGAAATTTTGACTGATATGTTCAAATAATTCTTTTGTCCTCTGCCTAAGCTTAAGCAATTTTCCCACCAGCATTTATAACTAGTAAGTAGGTTTTTTTTTTATAATAATTTGTTCCACTTCTATTTCCTTATTGAATTCCTTGTTCCCTTTGTATTCCATTTATTTGCCGGATTATGATGTTTCTTTCCCACATCTATATTTTTTCTTCTTTTCCTTTTACGTATTTTCTCGCTAATTCCTCGGTTTAAACGTAGGCATTTAACCGGGTATAAAACCGCAGTTCATGTGATATCTTGCAGAATAATCCAATTGGAAATAGAGTTGACCGAAGCAGGGTGTGCAAACACAAAGGCGGACAGGTAGCGAGTGTTTGCACCCACGTCACCCGCTGCCATGGGGCCCCCAGTTTTTACCCTCCTTTGAAGGTTGTTTACCCCCGGGATAGTTTGGTTTACTGCCTGTCATCTATGTTAACCTGCCATGGGTTCACGCTGCTACAAGTTCTCGGTAAATTCAGTCCCTGGAAGATGGACACTGTCAAAAAAAAATTATGAGATGTACTTGTTCGACAAGTAGGGTTATGTTTATATATACTTGGTAATAAATGCCATGAAACTAAAACGTTGCTATACATTTTGTAATATGCATATTTTTCATTGAATTTCTCACTTTTCAGTACTCATGTTTACTCTAAAAATTAGGGTTAAAACATGAAAAAATATGTTTTCCGATTTTATCCTATATGTTTAAAATTTTAAATCAACATTTTGTCTCAAAAATTAATTAAAAATTTTATAACATTAAATATTATCTGCCTAATATTTTGAATATTTTTTAGGTTAATATATTTTTTTTTTATTTATGATTTTTGTTGGCATAGTCTTTTATCCATAGGTCTTGCTAAACCTTATTATTATAGTTATAAAGGGTTATAACTCCATATAATTCCGATAACTCAGAAAATTCAATATCTCAAAAATTCGATAACCTGAAGTAAAATCGAGCTCAATTTACATTAGAATTATCGAGTTTTGGCTGTATCATATGTATCGATATTTTTGTCATAGTGTAAAACAAAATGTAAAATTTTTCAGATGAAACGGGCAAACTGAGACGTGTATGGGAATATTTTATTAAAACTGATGTATGTGAGTGTAGTATCAGCCTTGTACTATGTGTAGTGTAGGTCTTGTCTGAAATTAACACACGTGTTTTGAGTATTTAATTTCCAAATAAAATAATTTAGATCTTCATTTAATTCAATAAATTACTGAAATTGAGAGTATATTAATTTTTTTATAAACCTTTGTGTAAAATCTAACAAATAGATAAGTGCTTTTATGGTTATGTGGTAATAATTGATATCAAGAACAGTTTGTTGGATGGATAGATTTCACTTAGGATAAGGAGCAATATCTTAACTTTTTTGGGGGGGGGGTTGATTGAGTAATGTTTAATTCATATATTATGTTAATTTATATCGCTGATTTTTCTTTTAGGATTATTTTTTCAATAACCTAACACTTTGAATTTTTTTGAAGGAACATCCTAGTCGTACAAACTGGACCTCATGACATTCCGACTTAGTTTTCGATCGCGAATCTAACCTCCTTACCTTGGACCGATAGCCTAATCCACCGCCCCCGTTACTATAGCAACCCTTACTGAGGGGGTGTGGCTAGGGGTGTGTTTCTTTGACCACGCCCTCTTCACCACGTATTTGTATTAGTGGTCATCTGCGCTGACCAGTCTCGCCGTTTCCTTCCTTCGTGTTTCCCAATAGAGACGAAGGGAGGGCGGAAAAAGACCCTAAAGGGAAATACTGGAGTCGGAAAGAGAACGGGGCGTTATCCCTTTTAACTTCACCTCAAGCTAACAGTGGTTGATTTTTATAATAAAAAATAATAATTGGATAATTTTATAACTAAATCTTTGTTAAGGCAACCGTCCATATTAATATTATTATATTACAGATTTTTTTGTATATCTTTTAAATAAATATATAGATACTATAATAAAGTCAGGACGTTTGTGTCATTTTTGTGGATTATAACTCATAGTGCTCTATCCAATAATAACCAAAGTCCACCAAAAAACAAATGTTTTTGTTTCTGTATTCTAACAATAATATTACAATATTACTTCAAGTAGTGAATAAAATGGGTAATTTTAACAAAATTAATAACTGCTTTTCTTTTAAATTCCACTTTTCAATGTTGTTGTTTTATTTTTTTTTTTGCTATTTTTAAATGTACCGTTGATACTTAACAGTTTTTTCTGGCCTAATATGAAAGTATATTAAATCCATTTTGATTTTCAAGAAGGGCATGGGACGTTATTCTTCGGCTACATAGTTATTAAAGTTTGTATTTTATAAAGAATAGTATGTAAACTAATTATTACATTATTTTTGGCTATATTTGCCTTTTAAAATTAATTTTTCTTTGCTACTTATTCCGATGTTTTACATTTGGTAAACAAAATTAGGCAAAAAGAAAACCGATAAACAGTTCAGAAATAAAATTAAATATTGATCGTTTAGTTCTCTTATATTTATGTATAATTTTTTATTTCAGTTATTAGAACCTTTAATTTTTTTTATTTATAAACGTTTAACATCTATTAAATTTATAATTTAATTTCACGATTATTGACTGACTACTCTTCAGTGTATTCCGAATGAACATACTTCCTGGTAGGAAACACATGGCCCGGAGAGCAACACCCTGTGTTGCTGGCAGCCAATGGATGGTACTTGGTAGAACAACAAACTTCACTCACTATTTCTCAATTTAATTGTAGTGTCTATAAATTGGGTATAGAACCCTTCACATATCCCTTCTGTTAATATTCACAATCTATGTATTCATTTCATTAGATTACTGCTCTTTTTTATGAGTATTTGAGCTTTGTAATAAAAACGTATTGTTTAGCATAGTTTCTCGAACTAATAAAGAAGGTATTGTGTTGTGTTAAGATATTCTTTTTCTTCTAGGTTTTTTTTTCTTTTTCTTTTTAGTCTCTTTCTAATTTTCCCACCCTGAAAGGTTATTCCTCTCAAGTTGAGTTTAACCCGGACATACGGCCTAGAAGACCCGGTTTTTCTTAAAGGATTTTCAACCACTGTAATTTCCTCTTTCGTTTTGAACTGTCATCGAGTTCGATTCGGAAGTGCGCCTCTTGCATTCCAGTTCTTTCAACCCTTTCTTTCGGAAGACGTCAGTGCGTTCAAACAGTATTAAAAAAAACTTTTATATATATTTATTGCCTCTGAAAACATAAATATCTCTTCTGGTTATATACTCCTCTGCTTTAACAAATAGATTGAGTCTATATTAAAGGTTCTGGTGAAAGGTCCGGAAAAAGGGATTAGTTGGGCCCAATAAGCCTCTGGTACCTGGAGCCAAAGGAATTCCAAAAGGGTTTCCTTGGGGTCAGGGGTCGGGTGGTTGTCTGGAGGGATTGTCAAATTTAATTTCTCACATTATAAAAATAAATTCAACAGACTTAATATATATTTATATTTTATTTTGGTCATTAATATTGAACGCAGTTTACTTAGTTAATTAATTTTACTTATATTCCATTTAAATAGTATTTCTGTTAAAACATTTTATATTTTGTTGCACTATAAATATATTGATAACATCACAGTTTTTTTTTTATAAAATTATTTCCCTAACTAATCATTAAATCGTTAAAAACAACCGAATACAAATCGAGAAAATAAATTGTAGTAAGTTATAATATAATAAAAAAATAAATGTATTTAGCTTAATTCAGGTTTATTTCCAGACAGGCTCATATTGATTTTTCTTTTTATTAACGTATGTTATGAGAGTATCTATTATGGTCCGGCAATATATACATCTGTATCTAACAATGGAATTTTGGAATAAATTATTTTAAGTATACTTCTAACTTCAATATTAGATTACAAATTTATGTATTTTTTTAAGCGAATTATTATTAAATTATTTTTTTTCTTCATTTTATAAGGCATCGTTTGTTTTTATTAAAAAAAAAATTAAAATTATCTATTCGTTTTTTTTTTCTCATTAAATAAAGAAAAAATTAAAGGTGTAATTTTGGATGACAAATATATAAATTTTTAATTAAATATTTTTGTATAAATATATTATAATAATTTATTCTAAAACTATTAAATAGAGATGAACACTGAATGGTACTGGGCAGCGTCAGCTGCTTTTCCCATATACGTTATTAAAAAATGATCATGAGACTGAAGTAATTAACCTGAATAATTTATAATTAAGTTAAAATTAAAAACAATTTATCTACTACTAAATAAAACTTAAATAATATTCATTAATTAATTTTTTTATGTATACATGAAACCCTTCATAGATAGACTAAGTACAGTTTTGTTTATGATTGACTTTTTAGATAAAGACCATATATTTTTTTCTGCTTTCAGTTGAAAACAATTATTTATTACGTCTTTTAAATTCAATTATCCCCTGTTGATACATGATAATATATGTTAAATTTATATTTAAAAAAAATTATTTATACTAAAATTACTCGTATTGTTTTAAAGTAGATGTCCTTAATGATTAATGTATGACGTACAGATCAGGATGGTGGAGAAAATTAAAATAATAAAACACGGCAGAACCTCTTTTAACCGAACGGTAAAAATGAAATAAGAGAAAACATATTCCATAAAACAAAAAAAAATCCTAATTCCTGCATTTATTGTTCAAATCCGACTATAATTATTAAATATTTGAATTACGTCCGTTTTTGTTTCTTGTTTTCCTGGTCTGGCTCATTTGTTGTCAACTTGGAAAGTAATATAAAATATACTCACCTACAAATATTTTGTTGTGAGTTCATCGGAACGATTTCGAGTTTCATCTTTTCACTGTTTTAAAACAAATGTCCGACTCTAGCCTAGAGAATAAAAATAACACAAAAAAGCTTCATTTTCTGACAGTCAAGTGTCAATAAAATAAAATAAATAGAAAATTTATTCATCCGTGCTTGAGGCCTTTCATCGCCAGCTGGTTCCCCTTGTTTAGATTATCGCCATATGTTCTCTGTCCGTATCTTCATTTGTTTCTTTCTGGCACTGTCCCAATACTCTACAGGTGTTGTAATGTGCTTCTCTGCTCTGTAATAATTCAAAGGGTATTTAATAAATTTATTAGCCGAATAAGTAAGGTAAATTGTAATTGTTAACGTGAATTCCTAATTGGACGAAAAAGAAAAGAGAAAAAAATTAATGGGTCGATTCACTGACTTCCTAAAAAGATATAAATTTATTCTTACTTGACTATCATATTTTTCTCGTTTGAAGGTAAGTTTAGGATGAGATCTTATCGAAGCTGAAATCAATAAAAAATACAGTAAAATCTCACTTAAGGCTCATTTAAGGTTTACTATGAATTGAAAACACAATAAATAAATTCCTATAATATTAAAAAAAATAAATGAATCTTAGAAGAATTATTAAAAACTAAAACGTCGTTTGTACACTTAATTGAAATCATATGTTTGAATTTATTATTATTATTTTAGCCTATTGTCTAACGTTCTAACCTTCCAGTTAATTATAAAATTATTGGAGAAGTTTGTCGGGGGGTGCGGTCAGCAAAGAACAACATAAATAATCAGAACCATATTTATTTATTTTATGCCGACGTAACCCCCGACAAACTTCCCCAATCATTAATCTACGGTCAACTATCTACACCTCATTAATTATAAAATTCTCATTTACATGACTTCTATAAGGCCTATTTGTACTTTAGTACTTGGATTCCTCTCGTATCCAAGTCCTCAATCCTCCTTACTTTAGCATAAATAAAATGATCCACAATAACATCAATGTTCCTTATGTTGCTAATTCGGCCAGAACATGATATCAATCCTTCCACGACAAACTCTCTTACCAACCAAACTCATTTTTTCTAACCTTGCCTCTCCTTCAATTCCTTATAATCCTTCTTAGTGTCTGAAAAGAAGATCAGGGTTTCCACAAGTATGTATCATACCACTGTTATATAACTCATATCACATTTATTGGTTGTATATTTCCATAAATAAAAATATTATTTGAATTTAGTCTGTTAGTTGGTCTATAAATTCAAAATAATCCTTTTAGGGTATATTTGTTTGTATATAAAACCAGATTATTCAGAAAAAAAAATATTGAAATATTATTTTGTTAAAAAAAATAAAAATCTGAGGGTAAGAGAAAAATTAAATACTAAAACGAAGAACTTATTTAAGTGAAATTTTATTACAATTGAAATAAATTTATTATTGTTTTGACTCTCTTCCTCGGAGATGTTAGCAAAAATTGACACAGAACAACTAATTGTCTTATGCGTTACTATGTTAAAGATTATTTTAGTTTTGTTGGCGATATAGAAAGTACAGCCTGAAAATTTTTGGATTATTTCAATGTGATAGCAAAAATAGATTTACTCCGTAGATCTGTGTTATCTTCCTGATAACACGTATTAAAATTTTGCTTGCTATTCAAGCCAGTCACTAGGCGAAATGCTATTAACATTGCTATTTCTTACAATAATGTTGATAATAACTGACTTCTTTCACTAGTGGGTGGCATTTCGCTATTGGCCTGTGTAAACAGTGAGCATCAAAATCTTAGTAACAATAGTGATATTAATATCTTTTTAAATAACCATAGACATATCTTAAAACCTATACTTATTACGTCTTAAAGAATTAAATATTTTTGTTGCATTTTTCCTGAAATTAACTTATTTTTGCACTGCATCAATCAGTGTTCATTGGTAGTGTATGAGGTGGCACCATATCTCAGTAAGCCATGTAACATTTGTTTCGGGGTTTCGGAGATGCCTTACACGTTTTCCTACTCCCAGTACATGTGGTCGCCTCCGCTGTTCCCTTTCGGTTTATTTGATCTGAAATTCATATATGTAGTGTTGTTTTTGAGGTTAAACTTCTTTACTAATTTTCTACAACTCAAGAAAAAATGTATATGCGGCAGTAAATTGATTTCGTGACAAAAGATGAAATGAAACGGAAGTAGCGTGAAAGGGGGGAGAGGTAAGCTGGTAAATTTTATCAGGAAGAAAGTAGGAACTTATGGAAGCTTTCCGTAATTCCGGAAATGCCACGTTGGTTAAGCAGTGCAGTCCGTGATTTAGTGAGCTCCTGTTAATTTATTCTCTCCTGATAAAATTAAAGAAAAAAAATTCCTGGTAGAATAAACTTAGAAGATGGCTGATCTACTATAACTATTGTGGAACTTAATATTTTATACCTTAGGCTATGATCATTATGAATACATTATTTCATTTCCTGAGTTTTCACTTCTGTCACAATTTTTTGTTTTCAGAGAAATACGATAAAAATATGAATGACTTTCCGTCTAAATTAAGTAATGTCCTTTTTTAATGTTTTGCACACTTCTTGTAGCTCCTCCAAATTGAGTGTGGAAATTTTGTATGTGAATAGAGTTGGTGTTACAGAAATTTCATTTCTCATCTTTTCTCTTTCCTACGCTTTTTAATTATTAATAAGACAATTAAGTCACTTTTCTTGTTTTCCAAACATAAGCGAGAGGAAAACAAGAAATTACATATATCCTATAAATACTACATCTTTATCAGTATTAATGCAGTTGGACCTCAAAACTTTATTTCCATGTTTATTATACTATTAAATCATATTCCCAAAGCTGAAGATTTTATTAATTTGACTCCCTTAAAAATCTTGAGTTAAATTAATATTGGAGTCTTTTCATTTAGTACTTCCAGTACTACGTACGGTACGGATTTATTGGTACTACCGCTTAGGCGACGATATGTTAATCCCGAGGTTCATATGCGAACCTAATTACGAATTTTGTTGAGGTAATGCTTTATTATCATTGGAATTTGTTTAATTTATTACCTCAAGAATGAATGTTCATTCGCCTCCGTTGAGTGTTGTTGAGCTAGACTGGTGTTTACTAGTTGATATTAAAGCGTGAGGTGTGATGGATGTTGTGGACCCTACAGGTGGGTTAGGTTGGCTGAGGCACAATGCACTCCCAAACGAAGCTTTGTTATGTCCTCTTCTATTCAGTCTTCTCAAGGAGTTTTAGTTTTTATTTATTCGTTTTGTGCTTATTATTTCTCCTCTTTATGCCTCCTTATCTTCCGGCGTTGAACGACAGATATTGAAAATGGAATAGAAAAACATTAACCTGGCTTTAGTAGTTCAATGTCACTTCTTTTCGACTTCAATAATTAGTTCCACTAATTTTTTTTATCATATCTTATTTATTTAACTTTGACTAAGAGTAAATATTATATGTATATAGATAGTATTTTACTTCAGTTTTTATTTTCAATAAAAAAAATTAACATTGTACTAGCAAAATTGTCGAGAGCTAGGTTATAACTGGTTACTAGAAGTTTCTAATTTTTTATTTATTAAATAATTTGATTTGATTGTGTTTTTAATGATTCATCTACGAACAAGCCTTTAATTTCATACCTGACGAAGATTTTGTTATTCGTAGAGTTCCGTGTTTATTTAATAAAAAATGACTGAACATTTTACTGACCCCACAGATGTTTATTTTAATTTCAATAAATTTTTTGAGTTTAAAAACTACCAAAAATTGAATATATTTTATTCTATATTTTCTTTTTTGTTTTACGTTTTGGGGCTATTGTCCCATATTCATGTACTTTAATAAACCTCATTTCGTCAAACTTTTAATTTCGCTAATGTAATCATGTCACCTACTTAAAAGAAATTCCAGAATGTTTATTTTGGTATATTTGTTCA
This sequence comes from Halyomorpha halys, assembly GCF_000696795.3. Classification (NCBI taxonomy): domain Eukaryota; kingdom Metazoa; phylum Arthropoda; class Insecta; order Hemiptera; family Pentatomidae; genus Halyomorpha; species Halyomorpha halys. The sequence goes on from NW_027104749.1 coordinate 304,809, forward strand.
TACCTGCTCTGATGAAGACTTTAGGGGTCGAGGCATGGCAATCAATTAATATTTGAAAACTATCTTAGTTTTTCTCAACTATTTATTATTAAGCTGTTAATTTTTCTATCTATGTTAATTTTTAGTATATGTTAAACGGTTAAAATATTTGTTATATTTTATTCCAACAAAAATAATGTTGTAGTTCACGTTATATTTTGAAAACTTGCTAAACTTGTAATAGTTCCGTGATACTTTTTCATTGTACGTTAAGCAATATATACTTCAATAGCCTGTTGTTAACACATATATCAAAAAAATTAGGTGACTTAGTACTTGATTGTAAATTCATAGTTTCGGATTTTCGAACTGCTAGTCGATTCTATTATAGGTAAATAAAACCCTGTTTCTCGCTTATGACATGGATAATTCCCAGACAGCATATCGAACGGTTTCTAGACACAGCTAAACTCTAGCTCGACTTCAGTAGTCACGAGTCGACGCGGAGGTATTTCGCTTCCAGTCAATCTTCACTTACTAATAGCGTCATTAAAATTTTATCGCCGCCATTAAATTTATACATACTTTATTGCTTTTGCCGGGGACGTGCAAATGTACAAAACGGCCCTTTATAATATGTAATTTACTTAATCGCTAGCGCGATGATGGGATCTTGAGCTTTTTTGTTTTGTTTTAATTCTTTTTTCATACTCCGAAGGTTGTTGTTAGAGATTATAATTCTAATATATGTAAACAACGCCGCATCTAGACAAGGACCATCTCCCCGTGAAAATATTTATTGTTGCGTTAAATGGACAATTTATGCTGTTATTTACGAGGCGGTGGGGTTTACATTATCAAGGAGGCCGAGACAATGGGTTGGCAGCCCTGGCCTAATGGCGCCTAATTGCGGTTTGCGGGGCTCGCCTGTGTCCGATCCTTTAATTATTGTATTAATTAGATTAGCGTCGCTCAATTGTTTTCTTTATTATTTAATTACATGGTCATTGTGTTTTTCGTCAATTATTTTACTTGTAAACACAACTGTCTCGGCTCGTCACCTGTTGTTCCGTTATTAAAGCAAATTACCTTATGTTTCATAATGCTGGAACTAATTTTAACATTGCTGGTTAGCTAGGCTAATTCATGTTTATACGGTTTGCTCTTTTAAAATAATAATTTATAAAAATCTCGATCTACTTACATCTAGATTTTATTTATTAGTGATTTCTTCTTTTTTTCCACCTCAAAATTTAGTATGAATCTAAACATTAGTAAATTTAAGAAAACAATACTTCTAGATGGAAGTTTTGAGATATTAGAAATTCATAATTCTGAGACATAAAGTGTTGGGCGTCTGCTGTTTATTTTCACTAGGAACAGGAAAACTGTGAAACTAACTTTATAATAAAACTGTGTTGATTTTAACTCGTAACACCGTATTTATTTATTCATTAGATTTTGTTAACTAGACAAAAGAAAATAGTTCTAAAATGTTTTTCCTCGTGATCTTTTTTTAAGGAACGTATTTAGTTTTTAAAATAACAAATAATTTTATTAGTCTTTTATCATCTCCCGTTACCTAAAGTCTGATTGGTCTATTTTAACTTTAAAATAATTGGATTAAAATTGCATTCACTATTTATATTTACTATTATATTGTTTAAAAAAAAATTACAAAATAATTGGTAAGTGGCTGAACAATTACTGGATGTCATTATTTGAATTGTTTTTTTAACACCACTGTTATTTTTTAGAAATATAGTAAAAGCCAGCTGGACTCGATTGAAAAAAGATAAATTAATTAATTAATGTTGTGAGAAAACACTGATTCGATAAAAAAACCAAAAAAAAAAAAAAAAACCTTGTTTTAGTAACTAAATACATAAACATATTAAGTTAGTACGCTTAAATTAAATCATCTATATACAAATTTCAATATTTTAAATTGGTTTAATAAATTCAACTCATAATATATTAATATACATATCTCCTATATATTTAATTATGTTCTGTATTTTTATTTTTACCTAAACTAAGTATGAGTTGAACTATTATTTGAGTTTTTATTTTATACACTTCGAATTAACTGGCGCTCCCGCTTAATCGGCTATTACTCGTTCCTTCAGAAGATATTACCATGTTTTTTGACTCACTAGTCGTTACATTTATTTATTATATTGTACTATTCAACTGTAAATTTTAATAAAAAAAAAACTTTTTATTCATGACGTGCTGATGAACTATTTATTTATTTTTAATAATTTAAATTTAAATCTGTATAACTTGAGAGAGTTATTTTTATTATCTGTACTTAAAATTGTTTTCATCCCCCTCCCTCGTTCAGGTTGTTTTTTCGATCATTAAAATTGTGAAAATCCTTCTTGCAAAACAGGTTTTTCCAGTTTTTAATCATGTTACAAAATATTTTGCTCTGACTTGAGGCGATAATGCAGGCAGTGAGGTTAAGAGTCAGCCCAATGAGACGGAATGCCATCACTATCAAATCCTGATGTTTTACATAGATAATCTAGTTCGCATTCTTTCTTCCTTGGAACGGGATACACAGCAAGAGGCATTAATGCTCTCCATTGGGTGTCGTAAAGCAAATATTTGAGATGTGTTGGTATTTTTTTTTATTGTTTCCTTATCTGTTGTTCTAAGTATGTTTGGAATTTTTCTCTATATTTATGTCTTTGCTTAAAACTATTTATTGTGAATTTGATATCAGTTTTTAGTAAATCTATGTTAATTTTGGTGTTCGTATAATCATGCCCTACAGCTATAAAGTTTCAAAGCATCGCCTCGGTGTCGCTGTTTTACTATTGACTAGTCCTCAAGCTCCTGAAATATACATATACCAATCATGTTTTATATACCGAACTACAAGAAATTGAGTATTTTCTCTTTTCAATTAAGTATTATTAGCCAAGCCAAGTATTTAGATCAAATTATGAAAATATTAAATAAAATTCATTCTTTACCAATTATGATAAAATTAAGAAATCAAAAAACTTAGCCTTGAAATCTCTTAATGAGGCCTAAGGATGGAAAATCCAAACTTTTTTAAGGGATCGGAAAATTTTTTTTTCCAGTGGTACGACGAACCAATCACATTTCCCCATTTCTTATGAAATTTTTGAATATGAATTAAAATACTATATATGAAAAGATTAAGGTTAAAACAAAATAATTCTAGTAAATAATTTTTAGTAAAGTACTGTGATATCTTCTTTAGATGATATGGAATAGGTATTTAGTTCCGCTTAATTTGTAATGCTAAAGTTTTGGCTCAAAAGATCTTCAATTTCTCTTCTTTTTTTTTTTTTAATTACTACATTTTCTTAGTACCAAAAATTAAGCCACAAAAATTATTAGCCAAATATAATAATTGCAAACAAATAAATTATAAAACTTTAATTTTATATTTTAAAAATAGAAATAAAGTGATATTCAGAATCTTGGGACCTGTAGTATTATTTCATTGTTTAACGTTTGCCGTGCCCTAAATCCTATTTCCCTTATATCTATATGTATATCATCCTATATCACATTAATAACTATTATGTAGGTAACTGTAATTTTTAATTGTATCATTCCATTTTTATTCAGGATTAACTGTAGCAACATTAATTGCTCCCTGAAATTAACAACTTTTCTTATTTTGTTACTTGATATGGTTTTAGCGATGGAGTTGTATGAATCTTGTATCCAATAATATAATTTGAATATTTTTATTTTTGATTGGTATTCGTTACGAGTGGGAAAAAATGCGCATATTTAAACGCATTCGAAAAATTTAATATAGATTGAAAATTATTGATCGTATATCACACTGGATCAGGGCATTAGATAAGTTTTCAGAAACAAAAAATAAATAAGGGAAATGTACCCAACCAACCATTTTCTATTAAAAGGAAGTACCACAGCCTTACAAATCGCCATCAACTAGAACCCGAGGGTCGTGAACTCTCGCGTTCTAAATCCGTCCGGAGCGGGGGACCGAATTCTAAAAATTGTCATTGTAGCCGTTGTTAAAATTCTTGGCAAAGCCTCTTGACAAAGCGTTCCCAACTAGAGCCCCTGTTAATTATAAAAGGAGAAATGTTTTATGGTTCCGTGAGATTCACTAACTCCCTCTGTTTTTCCGAACGCTCATCAGTAGGATAGGATTAGACAAGTCGTAAAGTGGTCTGCTATCGTAAATTGTGAAGACTTGTTGCTCTGTCTTAGCGTCCCATCTGCTGGTAATTTCTTACCCAATTTGAGCTCCGACTTCCAAAAAACTACTTCGGGCAAGTTGAGTCATCTGATTCTGACAGATACGGCATAAGGATCTGAAGAAGGTTAATGACTAAAAAACCAAAATTTTTAAGAGGATCAACTTTAAGTGCAACTCTAGAAAAATTTAAATAAATTATAATTAACATCCTTCAGTAAATCTTTTTGAAATTATTTTATTAGTGAAAACAGACATCAGACAAATTTTTTGACTAGAGGTTCCAGATTTTTTATTCTGTCCTATTTTTTTTTTTTTAATTTGATATTTATAATTTTTATTTTAAAACTTGTACATATGTAGATGAACATTAATTGCACTTTTTTGTTGTCATTCTAACAAAAATATATAAACAAGTTGAATCTTTATATTATGAATCAGAGATTTATTTTTAACTATATCGTAAAATTATTTTATGCTCGCTTAGAATATATAACATTATTATGTCCTGTATTAATCAAAGTGTAATTAGTTTTTGATATAATGAAGTAAAATGCTGTTCCACCTGATGTATCTTCGATATTCAGCTTCCCTTGAATACTGGTCGAGTAATCCATTTAAAAATCCAGCGGCTGTGGCAATCAGCGTTGAAGTCGCAGTTCCTCTCTGCTTGTTTATTTTAGAATTTTCTGTCCAATATCTGCTTTTTCGGTTAAAACAAAACCTCTCCAACCTTTTTTTTTTTTTATTTTTACATGCCTATTGGAAAAATTCAATTCAGTATACAAGAACTTTGGTGTTACCAGTTTTTTGGACGGTAAGCAGGAAGGTTGGAATTCTTAGTTATTTTTAAATTAAATTTATTCTATTATAATCTGTAATCCATTAGGTAAAACGTTTTATGTATTACTTTGTACAGTTCATCTTCGGGACACCAATGGACGCCTTTATCTCCCCATTTTATGAAGTATTATGCTAGTATTTCGTGACATCCTTCCCTCTGTCTAGTCATCCAATCCCGCCTTACATCTCCCATTTCCTTGCATTTCCATCCTCTGTTGATTCCCTTATAACTCAATCTCGGTCTAGAAAATTGTAAACCCTAGCTTTCCACGGATCTTTCCTTATTGGATCCTTCTCCTTATGGAATTCCATTCGTACTTACATCCATCATTCCGATATCCATCTCACCTTCAAATCCCATATATTCCATCCCGTCCTTTTCTTCCATTTTCATTTTAATAAGAATTATAATTTACGTTCATTACTTGCAATTTACATTTATAAAATTGTTTTCAATTTATCGATATCAGAAGTTAGTTCGGTTCTGTTTAAAAGTTACTTTATTTATGATTTATTTTAATTTCAATAATTTTTTTTTTAATTACGTGTTCTTTTTTTCTTCTATATCTTAATCTAAGAATCTTTATTGTTTTTTTATTAGTTTAACGGCCAACTTAGGGCAGGAAATACGGGATCTAAGAAACTATAGCCCATTTATTATTCCTGTTATATTATTAGAAATAGAATAAATAAAGAGTTTATTTCTTTAATTACTTTTTTTTTTTTTTTTTTAGTGATGTAACCTTTATTAAATTTATGTAAAGTAACAATTTTCTATGTCCTTTTAACTGGAGTGATCTTGGAGTGTTAAATTTGAGTGTTTTGGGAAGTGGGGAATGAAAATTTTTTTTTCAGTGTTTTGATGGTATCATTTCTTCAAGTTTAATCCATCGTTATTTTTTTTATCGCCGACGGAATAATATTACTCTCAGGACAGACCCATACAAGCAGTCGTGCTTCGCATGTTAGCTTTTGAATACAAGAGACCTCGTCGAGACTCAACCGTCGGTGTTGTTGAAGGGGAACAGTAGTGACAAATAGAAGACTATGTAGAGGCTTTGCTCCTTCAGACAATGAGGGACAGAAATACTTGGTAATGGAGGGCGTGAAGTCTCCAAGCTCTCAAAGATTTTATAGCCCGCGTCGCGTTAGTGTCGTTTCGCTCGTTACCTAGTTGTCTCGCGCACCGTGTTTGTGTCCGACTATGGGAAGCTCTTCCAACTAAGTTTTTCTATCTACAAGTTTTCCGATTTTTGTACGGTTAATATAAACAATATTAATATATAAAAGTCTGGCTTCGAGCGTTAAATATAGTGCGATTTATTAGTATTGTATCCTTGAGGATTGTCTAAAATCATTTCCCACCATTCTTATAGGGACGTCGTTACGGCGGAGGTAAGGGAGATGTCACCCTCTTCCTCCCGCTCTCCCAATGATTTGAAATTAGGGACTTCAAGTTGCGAAAATTGTGGCACGCTCATCACAGATGTTATTCTCAAAATTGGTTCTTAACACTATTTAGAGAGATCATTTTAACAAAAAAAAGTTTAGAAAAGGGACGAATATGCAGCCATTTTGAAACAATCATTTTTGTCTTCACTCTTTTTTTTTAATAAGAAGTAAAAGTTAAACCAATTACAATAACAATAAGAAAAAATAATTTCTAACAATATTTAACTTTTATGGGATATAAGAAACCAATTAAAAAAAAATACTATAGCTTATTTTCAAAATAAGGAAACAAAATACAGTGGCTACAGAGAGTTTTTGTATATCATATTTCTGCTGCAAAATGCCTATAATTACATTTAAAAAAATCTATAGATTTTTTAGTTGATCTAGGATGTTGTCTCCTTATTATTTAAGTCTGGGTTGGCTTCAACTTAATATTTTGAATATTTTTTGGTTTCACGAAATATTATAGTCTATACTGGATAGCACAATATTAGGAATATGGATACGTCTACATATTTTTTTTAATAAATGAAGGAACATACAAGTGAGGGGGTTAAACTTATTGGAGAACAGTTTAAAACCGACACATAATAAAGGATTTTAGTTATTAAGTTTACTTCATGTTGGTTTATTGACGCATGAACTCAGAAAGTATAAAAAAGTCTTTTTAACCTTTCAGAGGTGAATTCATTTTTAATATGTTTGGGGAAACTTTCTAGAAATCCTTGAAATTTAAATAAAAGCGTGCTTTTGAAGGACACAAGTTGATAAATTCCTTTCTATGTGACTTAAGATGAATATTCGAATATGCAATAAATAATATGGAACCAGTTTCTCTGTTTATATTTTTCTTTATTGTTGTATGCATAAGTGATTTAAGCAAATAGTTCGTTTATTTAGATACGTGTATTAGCTTAAATGATACGATTGTGGAAAAGTTTTTATATTTTAATTTTTTTTATCTAACAATTGAAATATAATAGGATTAATAACTACTTACCTTTTTTTTGTTTATATTTTTCTTTATATTTTCACCAGTCTTCTAAGAGATGGAAGGTCTTTTTTTTTAAAAGTATGTTCTTTCATATTTGTTATTCTCTCATAAATGTGTTATAAAAATATTAATTTCATTTATCTTTATATGTTACCATATTAATTATAGTATATTTTGTCTCATACAATATACATAAAAAGTGTTTAAAATCCACATAAATATTAAATCTTATCACAAAATTATAAGTAAAAACAACAAAACAACTTTTTATAAAATCATTTATAACAACCAAAGCTTCAAGAAAAACTATTAATACTTAATTTTTTTTTTAGTTTCAAACATGTTAGTTAAAACTGAAGCTTAATATATAATCATACCTCCTTAAATACCCAAATGAACTTAAACCTCACTGCTATGCGGCTAAAAAGACCTGAAAAAAATTATTTTCAATAAAAATATTGTGAATGGTTACCTAGGATGTTTTAAAAAATTAAATATCGTCTTATACTTACCATGAAATTACTTTAGATTTGAAATGTGGCATTTGGGTTAACGTACTTTATAAATTTTGGGAAATAAATACTTTTTTTTTTTTTAATTAAGTTGAATGATCACTAACACTGGGGTGAGATCGTGCCAACCAAAAAAATTATTTCTACCCTGAATCACTTTAATTCCGTTCTTCGCAATCTAAATTTAAAATGTGTATCTATCTTCCTACTCTAAATTATTCGGAATATTTTGGTAAATGAAGAAATGATATGAATATCCCCGTGAAATATGGAGCCATGTCTCCTCATTTCATGGTACATATTTGTTTTTGAATCTTTTAAATGTTTTAGTCAAAAATTAAAGATAATCAAGTTTAATTATAGAACAAAAAATACTATAGATAATTAATTTATTTTGTTTATATGATATAAAATCAGATTACAAATTGGCTTAAGGGGACTTCATCGTTTTAAATATGTGAAGCGTTGACAGCAGATGCAACAGTAACATTTTTTTTATTTTATTCAAAATCTCCTCTTCTCCTCCTTCCCATACCTATCTTCAGGAAATTAATTAAATCATCACTAATGGACTTTCAAGGTTTCTTCATAACTGTCAGCTTTTTGGGTCTTGTATCTTCCTAAGTGGCTAATTTAGCTACCGGATGAATGGGCTTAGATAAAGTCATGTTAAGGACCCAGTAACTTTACATGGGGTTCTTCTTTAGTTATTTTTCTCTATCTTAATAGTTATTTATTATGAATTTTCCTATATTTATTAATTTACTTGTTTCTGTATGCTACTAAGCATGGGTATTCATAAATTCCTAGAATATCTCATAATAATCATAATATATTAAAAATACTTAAAATTCTGAACTTACATAATAATTTAAAATGTCATATTATATAAAAAACTTTTAACAAAGGATGGCGGTAGTGATTTAATTAAATTTATACTCTATTTGTTTACGGTTTTCTGTCGTAACAAATAATGAGTTATCAAAATTGAAAAAAATATAATAAATAAAAATAATTGATTTTATAGATTTTACTGTTGAAATTTCACTTTTTGGTGTGACGTTAATGAACTAGTATTTTTAATTTATTATTTGCAATAATCTTATTAATTTGAGTTTAATTATTTCTGATATTTCTTAACTGACTATGCATAACCTGTAATACAAACTTTTTTTTGTCAGTATCTCCTTATAATTAATTTCTTCTGCCTTGTAATATTTTATTTTAATTTATATACTTATGAACCAATTTATTATTGTATAATATATTAATTATTTATTATTATTATTACAGGAAAGTCTGACCCGACGCCACACAGTTCTGCTTTCAACATGGGATACTTAGTTTCTCCTTATCCCTATCATAATGGGACGACGCCTTCAATCCCGGTTTCTATGGTGAGTAAATTTAATATAAATAATATTCAATTTAAATAATGTGATTGGATTTTTTTTTTTAAATTATATGTATATAATCAACAATTTTTCATAATATAAATGACAAATAAGAGGATACATGAGTATGGGGTAAATCCCGAAACGTACAAAATATAGAATAATAATATGTTCTAATTAGAAGATTTTTCACCTCAGCATATTAACAAATTAATAAAAATAATTTAATTTTCGAATTAAATACTAACAATCATTCATAACTATACTCATAGGGTCCCTTGTAAATTCACCTCACAGACCGAAGGTAAAAGAGATCCATTCAGAATGCCTACATCACTCAGATGATATGAATTCTTCCAGTTTCTTTTCCGTCCACATTTTAGAAGAGAAAAAATACAGAAAAAAATTACGCGCATTACTTCGGAATGTGTTTAAAGAATTCTTTGTCCGTTATTTACTACGGATAATTTTCTTTTTTATAAACGTACGTACGTATAATATACTAGAATTTCAGCATTTTTTTCGGTCATTAAGCATTAAATTAAATTATTATTGTTTTCGTAATCATCTGTACTTTCTAATCTTTATTAATCTATCAGAGTATTTATACCATTAAGAAATACTTTAATTTATGGATCAACTTTTTTTTCATTTACCACACACATTGATTTAATAAAAATATCAAACGATTTACGAAATTGAGAATTGTGAAATCGTAGAATTGTGTGGAACTCAATAATCTACTCTTAAACCTTCGAAAAATGCGAATAAATATTTTTATTTTAAAAAAAATTAAATAAATTGATAATCTATTTATTGAATAAGGTTTATTAACTAATTAGATTAACTGTCTGTCAGAAACTGTTTAAGTCTAAAAGTTTGCGATATTATCTTTTCACGTTGGAAACAGCATAAAATACTATGGAGATTATTAATTGTATGTTGCTATTAAGATGCTTTATAACAAGATAATTTTTGAAGTGTTTTCTGACTTCAACTTAGAAAATGATTTACCATTTTTCTATATAAAATGGATGTATAATCTTCATGTGAGATATTATTCTCATAGAAGATATTTTAAAATTAGAAATAATTAAACATCATAAGATCTGTAATTATTGTTGTAATTTTCTGTGACTAAATCCCCAGATAAACATTAAGATAAATGAGACATTATCCGAAACTAACAGTAAACATATAGAAGAGAGACACGAGGTTTGAGAAAGGGGTTCAGGCAAGCATACGATCCCATCTTACAGACCAAAGCACACAACCTCAAAGCCCTGTCGCATAGGCCCTGCTAAGTACTCACAAATGCAAACACACTCCAAAGAGACTACATTGTATGAATTTATATAATTGTTTAAGTCCTGCGCTTGAGTGAAGTTAGAGATAATCCAAAATAAATGAACATTAGAAGAATTTCGAATATTTGATATTTTGAATAGTCGCTGTCAACCATTTACCTCCATGATCAAATATTATAAAAAATATTTTTTAATAAATTAACACCTGTTAATTATCATTAATTGCAAACATTTCATAAAAAAAAAAAATCAGTGAAATTTAGTACCAATAAAATTAACGTTTGTTAATTGGCGATCAAGACAGGTTAAATTTAGTTTTTCTCAGACTTTAATATAATCATATATTTATAACTATTTATCATTTATAATATATCTATTCATTTCTGTTTGTCTTTATAAGTCCTCAATCTCTGATTTTTCGGCTAAGCTATTGCCTTTGGCGTCGCTGAATCACGCCTCCGGTATGAACCCGGCGGTCAATCACCCTCGTACAAGAATTACAATATGTAATAAAACAGAGGATACAGTGATAAATAATATTCCTGGAGCCCTGGAAGCAGGAGCTTATTAATACGGCGATAACTCATCGGCTTCCTAACTGGCAATTATATGCAAATTACCCGCTAAAAGGTAAGGCTATTGCTGGATCCTGTAATTAATTTCATGCCATTGCTATTTCTGATCGTTCACCTCGCCTAACTGGATTTCTGGGGCTTCTTCGATCAATTGTAGAAAACCAGTTATGTACATATTTTATTTAACTAATATTACTTTTTTTATTGAAGAGAAGAAATATGACCTGCCACAATTAAGGGCAGTAATTAATAGTGTTAAAGTATTCATTCATCCTATATATAGAGAAAAAAAGGAAAACATAAGAAAAAAAATTTAAATCATAGCAATAGTACTTGCATAATTGAAAAAAATAATAATAATTATAAAATAAATTCACTTTTAAAAAATTATGAAATGTATAAATAAAAATATAAATCCATACAAAAATATAATTGAATAAAAGTTATCAAAGGAAAAAATGATATAGAAGGTAAAGAAAATTAAGTAACAATAAAGTAAATTAACATTTGCTCCTATATACAATATTTACATTCAGCCTTGCGAACTAGGAACCACGCTTTGTCGCCCGGATGTGGAAGACTTCTGTAAGTTCCAGATCTTCTCTCCCAGCCGCGTCACTGGTTCAAATATTATATGAATTGCTTCAGGATATGCCCTTGTACGATTAATTTTCTCGCTATTTATCATTTATGAACCATGATTTACATTTTGGTATAAAATAAACTGAAGGAAAAAAATCCATAACTGAGTTGGGAATAAAATAAAATATTGATAGCTATTGATAATTTTACAACGATATATGTTTACTTCTCCGTTGTTTTTATCTGGGCGTTATTTTTGTATAATTTCTGTTTTTCAGTCATTGAACAGTCTAAGGAGTTAGGGAAATATTGAATGAAATTATTTATATTCGAGTAAGATATCTATATTTAATTCTGAATGCATCTTAGTTATTCTTTTCTAATATGAATAGTTCTTAATCATTTTTAGGCATTTGTTTTAGGATACTTATAGGTTTCTAAGTTGATTAAATGAGTGAAGTCCATATGGGACAGGCATGTGTAATGATATGTTTTAGTGCTGGACTTATAAATTATCAATATTTTTTGGGATATTATTGACCGTATAATTACAAATATGAAGAAGATAATCAGGGTTGTAGTCAAAAAGAACAAAAATAGTTTTAAACTATTTACTATCCGACGTTTCGCCCTATTTTGTAGGGCTTCATCTAGTTTTGTTATTTATGACCGCAATCCTGACCATCGTCATATTTTTTGAGATAGTTTTGATTTTTTATTAAATAAAATATGGGAAAATTCTGTTTATAATTTTCCTTGAGTTTTCTAATTTTAAATTAATATGCTCGTTAATTAACATTTAATTGTTTAAAGTGATTCCTGAGTATCTTACGGAAGTATGAAAGGGATAGGAGTGTCATTTAAAACTAAATTCGAAGGAAATATAGGTTGCCGTTTTGTGAGAAAAATATGGTTTCTGTTTCTTCAATGTTAAGATGTAACCTCAATTTTATTTTAAGATAGATTTATTTATATATTAATATATATATTTATTTTTAAAGCTTCTTTTAGTCTATTATTGATCATGCCAATTCTTTAAGATAAGAAATATAATGCTGCATCCATTGTCTAAGAGGTTTACATTAACATTTATATTTATTTTTTAAGTTTTGTTAGGAATAAGGGATTGATAAGAATAGGTGGATGATAAGATATAAAAGGAATTAAACCGTCAACATCTAATCTCCATTATTTCTATTGAGTGGCGCGTGTTTGTAATAAAAATAACTCCGTTACAGTATCGACTCCTCTCGTAGAAATTTTGCATATTTTATTCTCTCTTTTTATTACGTTTGACTTTTTTCTGACATAAGTATGTTTAAACCTCTAAACATAACGCGCTCAAAATTTATTGTAGTAACTTGACACTTCTTTTCCACTTAAACATCAGTTCTGTTGGAATAATAATAACGCATAAATATAAAATGATTATTTATATTTAAAAAATAAAATAAGAAGGTTCTGAGGTTAAAAGTTTGAAGTCGTTTTATAGTTGTGGTTATTCTATTTGTGGTACATTCAAAGAGGTTTTTTTTATGTTTACATAAGTATTTAATTTTAGTAACATAATAAAGATTATAAATATAACACAAGTGTTATTATATAATAATATATTAATAGGATCATCAATTGTAGTATATAGTCTTCTGGCTGAGATATGAACTCCTGCATAGTACTCCGTACTCGTTACCTGCAAAAATTACTTTCTTTTGACACTATCTCATAGTCCTTTTTTTTTTTTATTGAAGTTTTATATTATAATATTTAATTTTTTAAATTCTACATAAAATGGAACGAAAATGAGTCCAATGCAATCAATATGCGCTGTTATAGTGTAGCATTCAAAATTAAAAAAATATAATTCAATTTTAACTAGTTGTATATTTTATTTAATTCCCGGATATTAAGCTTTTTTATTTGAATTTTATATTTAATGCAAAATAAATGTTTAGAAATTTTGTATTAAAACTTTATTTATCATTTATTTATTGTTATTTACAACTGTATAACGTATATACAACAAGTAAATTTGCTGTAGGTAGATAGTGACATGATACAAACATGTGGAGAATCTACCCATTGAATATTAAAACTTAAAATAAAAAAACAAGTTACACGTGACTAGGTCTCACCTTAATCCTCTGCCTGTTATGCCTCAGTATGCTCAATACAAATATTGTCCCTAGGCGCCTTACAAATGTGTACATGTTCGATTCTGACAGCTTTTTAGAAAACTTGTTTTCTGTTATACCAATTCGTCTCTGGAGTCGGAAATGGGCAGCTCGTTTACAAAGGGGATATTTGTTCCTTCATTGAATTCGAAAATTTATTTTTTATGAGCATGAATTCTAACTACAACCCTTTGTAATCTCTTACTAAGAACTGACCTTTTAAACTCTCTAAAGAAGTATAATAGAGTAATTAATATTATAAATTATATGCTATAATAGTTGTTAATATGTACGATTGGTTAAATTAATGAAATATCAGAGCTAATCAACAGACTTTTTATTACTGTTAACTCTGTATAAACAATTAAAATTCAGAGATAATTTTTAATTTTAAGTTAAAAGTGCCTATATTCATTTTCCTTTTTCAAATTATTAAAAACAAATAATTTAAAATATATTCCTGGAGTAGCAGTGAATAAATGTAAACTTGAGTCCATTGTTGCGGAACTTAATATTTTATAAACATCTTTGACAAGTTTGTTATTAATTTCCCTTTATTATTAATACCCACTCCATCGAGTTCGGAGGTTCTAGAAATTCTCAGAATCATAAATAAAAATCATTTTAATTTGACCCCTAGTCCATTGATCCTCCGAACCCCCGTGTTGTAATATTATATATATTATTAATAATATAATGGAGAAGACAGTGATGGAGTGGGCATGACGGATGAAGTATAAGATGGTGTAAATAATGTTGGGCTAAGGAGGCTGTCAGGGAGGTGCGGCAACAGCGCAATACTCAGGTACCTCTCACCTCCTCACGGCAAATATTGTTCCCGCTCTGCCTCATATATATTGCCTCTCTGTCTCTCTGTCGTTTTTTCCGTTACTGCTTTCCGTTACTGCACTCGCATGTCACGCTGTTTACATAGGAGCGGGTGACGCTATCGAAAGCAGGAATTGGTAAACGCAATCGGATGCTCTGTCGTAGTACAAAGTTTTCTTTTACCATATTGCTGGCAGCTACCGTTTTTGGACTTGTTGAAAAAACGAAACAAAATGTCCATTACTATAACTATCTCTTCATCATCAAAGTCATCTTCATCATCTACTTCTTGATTTAACCTCCTGAAACCGGATCCACTCGTTTGCCACCTGCCGCAAATCGAGAAACATCTGCAAACGCCTTAGTAAACAAAATAATCAACGTCGTGTCAACACGTTTGTGTGGTCTATAAAGACAAATATTTCTGATGTTAAACGTGTGTCAGTTATTTTGATTAATTTAATCATACATAGCTGTGGGTCCCAAGCGGTGGTCCGCGAAAGACTTAAAATGGACCACGGTAGGTCCTATGAAACAATATTTTTGTAAAAAGTTGACGGCAGAACAGTTTTATTAATTATCTTTCAGGTGTTTATTTGTCAGCTGGAAGTTTTTTTTTCAGGTAAATGCACATTAAAAGTAACTCAAACTGCACTTTTAAGCGACCTAATTTTCAGACATTTTACATGGAAGATATTTTTAAGGAAAAAGGATGATGTAGGTTGCACTTCAACTGCGTTCAATTTCTGGTTTAGTAGCACACAGATTTAGACTTTTTTGGGCTGGAAACCAATGTTACAAAAAAAAAAAAATAGATGTAAATTTATAAGAAAGTGATAGATGATAAATTCATTAAAATTTTACCAGATAATCTTTAAATTAAACTTTCGTTTTAGTATTTTTTCAAATACTTATTACTTTAACTAACCTAGTACAATGTTTTATTAGTATACATTTGTGCTATGTTACATCAGAAATGTAACAATTATATAAACTGACAATGTGGCTTAGCTATGCCATAGGTTTGGCATTAGTGTAGACGCATCTTAACTGTTTTTGGAACTAATGGATGAATTTCTTCAATAGCCCTAGAAGAGCGCTATGCTCGTGTGCTGTACTTACGATAAACCAAGAGTTTAAATTAAAAAAATATCTAGTGAAGGAATGTGGTTCAGGTGTTAGTAAGAATTAGTACAAAACTATTTATTATACACCGCTGGTTTGATCCAATTTGCTGAGTTTCATCGGGGCTAAAATCAGGGTACAAAAACTAAGAACATTGTTAACTCTTTAATAATGTTTTCAATTACCTTTATTGGTATTTTTTTGTTTTTATCCATCTTTCCTATCAGGGCCATCTCTTCCTTCATTAATTCCATAAGATCAATTAAAAATCTCCTAAAAATACTTTTAGTAAAAAAAAAAAAAAGTGAAACAGGAAACGAAAATAATACTATCACACCTTGTAGAAAATTATACAGAGCCATATTAAATAATTACTAGTGCGCCAAATCTATGAACTACAGCGTTGACCCGACCCTAAAGAAGGCAGTTGGCAGAGTGCTATATATAATTAACGATAGCAGGGCATGTTATTATTGTTAACTTATAGTAATGGACCCGCTTGTTACCGGCCTAATAGCCCGCTCAGGCGCGTTTACTGTCAGGATTTGTTATCTCCCCGTCTATTTCCTGCTCTTTCGGATCGGAACGGGGGCATTGTCGATCGTCGTCTGATTATGCTTATTATATAGAGTTGTACTTTATTATTATATACCGTTCTATTTTATTCCTTGCCCGACATCCTTATCCTGGATGCAATTATATAGAAGGAGTTATTTTCGAATGGTTTTAATACGCACGTCTAAATTACTGTTTAGTTGCCTGGAGTAGAAATGGATTTTATAGATTTATTTACTTCTCGTAATATGTATGAAGATTATTAGGCTGTAATTTATTTACTTGTTATTTCAGGTGTATTTGTTTATTTTTCTTGTTTGATTTATGGAGCTTTGTTTATAAAGTATAACATACTTAACCGGTTGTATAAACAAAATGCACTTGGTTCAACAAAACAGAATAACTGATTTTGAGGAATCTTATAGAATCTTTGTAATCTTTGTAACTTTTAAATTATTTATATTAAGTTTAACATATATTTATATACATCTCATTTATATTTATATACATATTAGTTTTGTATTGCATGTTGATTTGTATATGAGTTAAAATGTTATTGTTGTTTTTTCTCCTGTACATAGGTATTAATATTAGTATGAGCACCAAGCATTGATTGTATTTTCACTAAAAGAAATAATATGTTAATTTTTTTTGTTGTTATTAATAAATATGTTGTTTAGTTTTAATGTTATTCAAAAGAATAATTTTTTTACCTCCACAGACTGTTTTAAATATAATCGTGGATCAAAAGTCCTATGTGTCTTAGCTAATAGTGATCCGATTTACATGATTTTTATTTCATTTTATAGGTAATTTTATTATCTTTCAAATGTGCTGCAATTTTTTTAGAAATGATTTATTATTTTATTTTCAATTATTTTTTCTCTTTTAGTCCGATTTATTTTTATCCCAGCCTTATCTCACATACATACATGCAAAGCATCACCATTAATAATTTCATCTTCTTAAGGACTGCCGGTTTTCAGATGTTTATTTTTCAAGTTATTCAAAGAAAAATTTTATTTTATTTTTTAAGAAACCTGCACAGAATATCTTAAAAATAATCATGGATCGAAGGATCAAAATTCAAATTTAATTTTGCTAACACCGATTTCTTGTTATTTATTTATTAGTTTTTTTAAGGAAATTTAATCATCTTTCAAATGCTTATTTATTTAAATTTATATGGTCCGATTGTTTTTTTTTTAAAGATATATATACCCTGCAGAAAATTACCAGTAATAATTTCAGCTTTATAAGCACTGTCGTTTTTGAAATATGGTAAACATCAAGTCAGTAAGCATCTATTCTGTGATAAATTCAGATTAAAATATTAGTTTTCCACTAAGAGTAACAGTTAGTTTTCATCTTATCTTCATTTTAATTTTCTTTATATCTTATTATACCATGTAATTATATGTAATTTATATATGTTCGATTACGGATTGATAAGTAGTGGTATTGCAACATGATGTATTTATGCAGCATAGACGAATAAAGTTTATCTTAAATTCTTTATTGATGATTTATGAATGGTGTGGATTGGAATTTATGAAACACGTTAGGTTGAAATTCTAATGAATTATTAATCTCAGGTATTGTCTTCACTTTCCTCTTCAGAAATATGTTGCTTACTAGATGGGAACGTTAAATATTTTACGAATCTCCTAACTGTTCGGCTTGTTGGTATTTGTCCCTGAAGGAGGTTGTTGGCAAGTTGAAGGCCGTCCGTACAATAAGAAAGTTTGTTTTGGAAATTATTGCCAACTCTCACTATATTGACCAAGCAGGACGAGTTCTTCCGTTAAAATAATATCTCTAAATTGATTAACCTGGCACAAACAATTAAATTAAATATCTCTTTCACTATTAAAATTTTTAGTTCCACGTTTCTTAGCGACCGATATTCTTGCTTGTAGGATAGTTGGTCCCTATACTTTCAGTTTGTTTTTATGGCTGACATGTCACGACGTTTATAGTTGTAACTGTAAACTGTTTTCTCCTTGGGCATGTTTGGAAGATTTATGGTATTGTCAAACCATTTCTCTCACACCTGTGTGCATCCCTTCTAGGAATCCTGAAAATTCATAAAAACTTAAGTAGCACTAAAACGACAACTTTGTCGTATTTATTTATTGGGTGAAATAAAACATTTAATTTAGAATAATTGACAAATTGGTCTTGGATACATTTTTAGTTATTAACAAATTATCATTGTATCTATGAAAATTTAATTAAGTTCAATGTATTACTAATATTTACCTAGCTCTGTTTTTAACTTATTTTAAAATTTTCTTCTTTTATTTATGAAGTTTTCTTGTTGCATTTTCCTTATTTTACATTATACTATCATTATATTATTTTATTTTTAGAAAACATTAGTTATTAATAAAACTATGATTAAATTTTCTTGGATCCAATTATAATTAATAATAGTTCATTATTAATAACATTGCATCCATGTCAATTCAATTAAGTTTTAATTTACCTATTTTTTACTCGTCTCTGGTTTTTATTGTTTTCCTTCTTTTATTATAACGTTATAATATCATGATTATTTGTCAAATATTTCTGGTAAAAATTAATTGTAAATATTAAAGAATAATTTTAAATTATAAAAATTAATTATGAGTAAAAATGTTTTGTTAATAATTAGGAATAAATAAAACAATGATTAAATTTCTATAGATACAATTTTTATTTATCTATAAATAAACGTTGTATCCACAAATATTTACCTAGTTTTATTCATAACTAATTTTTGCCTAGCTCTGTTTTTGACATATTAAAAATTCCCTTCTTTCATTTATTATTAATTTTTCCTATTTTACTGTATGCTATAATAATTAATATTCTCTAATTTATAGTAAAAATTAGATTCATAAATTTTTTATGAAATTAATAATTTTATTTTGTTTATTCGCCTTAAATGACTGATTCATGGTCAGTTTTCCCATAATGTACACTATAATTGATTAAATCAACCAGTATTTATTCTTTTATAATTTTGTAAAATTATTTTGTTTCGTACAATAGCTAAAAATAAAAAATAATCTTCCGTAGTAGGTTTCAATTTAAAAATTAGACTGTGATAAAGCTATAGAAACATTTTAATTCTGGCCAGATCGGGTTATCAGAAAGATCATAGGCCACTATGATTTTTCTGAGAAACTATTTCGAGGGTCACTGGGATATTATTAATTTTTATTTAAAACATTTATTTTCCTAGAACTGCTCTGATAACGTTGTCATTCTGTGATGAGGAATGTGAGTGTTTAATATGTGCTCTAATATTAATGTCAGTCTTCTCTATGGCATAAGACCATTTTCTTTTCATGTATATTCAATGGATTTTAATAGTGAATTGTGGCCATAACTTACAACGAAAATAGATTAATTACCAAATCAGTTAATAACAATCTTATATTTACAATTGTTATTTTCTCCATTGAAATTATTTTTGTGTTTATCAGTAACATTCCATGTTTTATTTTATAATAATGCCTAGTACAATTTTAAAATTTTTATTTTCATTCCGTCTGTCTGTGGAATATATTTTATTTTGGTATTTCCACTTGTACAATGCTAAATTAAAACCGTCTAATCAGGTCAAAAATATAAAAATTATTGTCAATGTTAATGATGTTTATTTCAATTGAACCTGTATATATAGTAGTAAATTATAAACATAAAATTGAAAATGCAATGAATCGATTGAAAAAAAATCTGTATGTTAAGTAGGTAGACATCAAAGCTTCATCAACTTAGAACATCAAACTTGGAAGTTGATCAAAAGCCGAACTGGAGTGCCTGTAGTAATTAATTTTTTTATTGTTCTTTGCTTTCACTTAACCATTAAAAGGCAATACCGGTCATTAAATATTTATATCGAAATGGCATTGGTATATTTTATCGTTTTGCGACATTTATTATATTTGATCTTATATTTTATTATCGTCACACTGAGAAATGAAAGGTCAGATCGAATAACCTGAAGCTGTGTGAAGTATTTAACATTAAATTTCATAAACCCATCCAGTGAAGAGATTTTCTAATTTAATTACTTTATCTATTTGTTATATTTTATTTAAATATTATACTAACTATTATCGATTATGGATATTGCTAACCCAAATGTTAAGAATATCATGTAAATTTTTGTAATCAAAAGTTTTGTATTAGTATGTTTCATGTATGAAAAAGTTGGTTTGTGAATTTGTATAATTCCAATCATGCAAATTTGATTTGATTTATTTATTTAAATGTTTTTTTTTTTTTTTTTGTAGAGGCAGTTTTCTCCTTTTTCTTTACTAACCAAAAGTTAATTAATTAACTCCAGTCTTACTTATTTAGGATCTGTTGATGCTTCCAATTTAAGATTTTATTTAATCAACTCAGTTTTAATTATTTTTCCATTTCCTGACTTTTTAAATTTAAAATAGACATAATATATGTATTATTTAGAACCCAGTTATATATTCTTTATCGTTGCCGTCTAGATATTCCATGATATCTGTGATTTTAAATATTAGATTTAATATTATGATAACAATATTTAAGGCTTATTTTTAATTTAATATATTTTCAATAAAATAATAATTTCGACTCCATTAGACAACATAATTTGGATTTACTTATATTGAAGATTCATATTGAATAGAAATTTTTATTTTCATGTATTTTTATTACACTTTATTTAAATAGAATGTATAATTCAAGTTAAGGAACTAAAACATCCTTCTTTTTCATAGAATTTTCAAACAAAACATTTTTTTATTTTTATGTACTCTTATATATTTTTATTGATTATTTTCCTTCGATTAGAGCCACCTCATGTTAGACCAGCTCTTGATTTATAGGTGTTAATAATGAATTTTAGATTGTGGTGCTAAGTTTCTGTACCTACACGTAAACGTTTCAACTTTCAATTTAAAAGCAAAATTAAATACATGGTACCAACACAGTGCCTAGCGCTATCTCTTTCACTTATTCTCAACGAAAGCTAAAGTATCAATTTCAGCCTATCGTAAGTGAATGAAAAATACAAAATATTAAAAAAAAGTTCAAAATATGGTACTAAGTAACTTGAAGGTTGCAACATAATACTAACCTCAGTCGTCCTAATAGCGCTAGGGAATCCGGAGGCTTCATTGGCTTCTTTTTTTTTATTTTCCTTCCTTCTTTGTTCCTATTCCTTTAAATTTCTTCAACTTCTTGTAGAGCTTTCGCCCTTATCTTGTTTGGACCAGAAAGCTGTTTGACCTCGAGACGAGCAAGTTCCGAATTTCCATCTTATTATCCGGACAGGTGTTGGTTGATGGTTGCCGAGATCCGATCTCCGGTGTCCAAACACAGTAATCCCCTCAGATGCATAATGTAAGGTGATCAATTTAATGGGAAGCTTCATCTTGGCTTTGCTCTTTCGTTCCCCTTCCTCCATCGATAATGGACTGGCCGCGTCCTCGTTTTCAGAAGAGGAGGAGTGCGGAAGAGAAACCTAGATTACCAAACTCGGTTTTAATACCAGTCGATATTTAATTATGAACTAACTTTTAATCATTTCTAACTCCATAAATTGCAAATATAATTCATATACTATTTTTTGAGGTGGTCTGATGAGGGGAGGAGTGCGGATTGATGAAAACAAAATTACAAAACATATTATTTTATTTGTGCCGTCGTTTCGGTCTAAAGTTCAGGTCTTCATCAGAGCTGAAAACAAAACAACCATAATATATCAAAAAACAGTATAATAAGAAAACATATAATACCATAAGAAGTGCAATATATAATACCGTAATAGTAAGAAATTTTACAAAAATATACATTGATGTTATTCGAGTGAGAGAAAAAAAATAAAACAGTGTTCTATGCAAATAATGAAAAAAAAAATAACAATATTTAAATATATGTTAAAATATGAGTACGAAAGTAGATGATTTCACAAATTTAGTTTATCTTGATTTGGTTTAACTTTTTATTTTCTTTGTTAGTTATATCATTTCTTGCGTAGTGGCGAAAGACAGCATGATTAAGAAGAAGTAGTTATTTCATTTTATTATATTGTATTTTTAGTTATTGCATAATCATTATACCGATAGTAAAAGCCAACGAAAATATGAAAAGATAAAGAAATAGCTATTATTAACATTTAAAGAGCCATATATTTTATCTTATTTCAGTTATTTATGTTTTTATAATCGGATTTATGTATGTGTTCACGTACGTGATATTTAATTATTGTTATACTGTTAGCACGTCGTCTATGCGAGCACCACGATCTATTCCTATACTGCTGTGTACGAAAACAAATAGTGTTTTCTCACCTACCTGAAAATCTATGGTCTTTGGCGCTAATAATGGCATTATAAATATTTCCCATACAATGTATCTCTTACATTGATTAATTATGTTTGGAATTTGTGATTTATTTGGTATTTGAATTTCAAAAAAATAGCTTTCGTTAGCTATTTCAGTTCTTTGTTATACAGCCTTGTTTGATATAAAGGGGTTACGGTATCGAATTCTGGAAGAGAATGTCGAAAGGAATTTTAGAACTTGTGAGGTTACGTGTTCTTCAAGATATTTCACTCATTATTGCTACATTATTTAGATTAATTTACAGTCATTTAATTTTTTCTCTCTCTAACTCTCAACTCAAGTTCTTAAAACAAATTAACGATTTATTTTTTTGTCAAGTGTAATTATACAATATGTTTTATTTAATAATAAAATTTGAATTAGAATACTTTAAAATGTTTTAAAGTATCAGTTGTAAGTTATGTGCAAATATCATGTATTATTTATAAATAAGTAAAATTGTGGGTTACAAATTACTCTTAAATCACTAATCTATGTAACTTAAAATAAAATTCACTAACAATTGTCGTTATGAATGGCTCGAGGATTGTTTATTTAGAGCCAGGCTGGCTGTGTCTGTTCCTAAATGGGCGTTGAAGGTTAGTGACGAAGCTCAATTACAATCATCTTAAATGAGTGTAGTAATTGGTGGTGACTTTAATTCTCAAGTCATGGCTGTCCAGTTCAATATTCAGTCCCGTGTAAACAGAGGAGAAATTCAGAAGCAAGCTACGTATTGGATTTTTTTGTACTTTTTTTTTTATATACTTTATACTACAATATGGTTTGAAAGATAGGCATTTAACAAATAGTTGCCACTACTTTCCATCAGATTCCTTCAACTATTTCAATTACGTATGTCCAAAATTTATTTCTGGATACAGCCATATAATTAGTCCTGAAATATTGATAATAACGTCCATCTGAAATATGCAGAATTTTTAAATATTAATTTTTTTAAGGTTGCGTATTTTATTACGTTATTCCTCTATAGTATTCCTCCAGAATATTTTTAGGCCCACAACTGCCTTATAAAACTGTCATATTACATAATATCTTCGGTTTGGAGTTAAAAGTGATCAAGTGACATTTTTGATATTTGCCTGTGCCAAATTCACTCTTTAGGACTAAAAAAATTGTGAAATCATCGGTAATCATTAGATAATTTGGTAATTTCACAATTTTTCAGTCTAAACCTTTAATTGGTGTAGACACTTGTAGGTATCGGAAATGTCACTTGATCACTTTTAACTTCAAACTTATGACGTGGTCTATTTCATAAGCTCTAATATTTTCCATTTACACTTTTTTGTTGCTAAAGTTACACTTAATTCAACAATTTTAAATGCTGAAACTAATATAGACTTTAAAATGCTGTTTATTCATCTTTGGGAAGCAAGTGGAAAGGCATCATGCTTCTAACTCGAAGGAGCCAGGTTCGAATACGGCAGTGGTAGATAATTATTTTCTGATTAACTGTAGTCGTGAGTCAACCCTGTGGGGTCTGGAGCTCTCTTATGATAAGTGGGTACCCTTAATTGGGGAAGAATCCGGTGGTTGAGTGAGACCAATCTACCATTGGTCTGAAAACTTGAGAAGTTTTAAATCCATGACCCTTCTTGTGGTTCACTTCATTATTATTTATTTATCTTTAACTTTTCCTCTCCTATTAATTATTAGCGGGAAAAATGTCGAATCTGAGTAATCAACTATACCATTGTTGACTCGTATACGAAATAATAATTCTCAAACGCAGTGACAAACTTACTGTATTTTAAGTTTTAACTACGCTTTATTATGCATAAGTCGAAACGATTCTTCTTTTTCTTCAAATCTAGAGCTGTCAGTGAAGAGATCTTTTATATTTTAGCCCACAGCTTCTTATATATTCAAATTAATATTTTCATTAGGTGATCCGCAAATTACAATCTATGATGCCGCGAGATGGGCAGAAGTTAGATGAGACTCTTGACCAATTGACAGCTGTTAGTTGAGCCTAATTAACAGTTAGTTAGCGAGGAGTTGGATGCTGACGGAGCCCCATTCATGGAAGGCCCGAGGAGGGAATGCGGCCCAGTTGCCTAGGGACCGGAAGGTACCTCGTCAGGGGGTAATGACGTACCGGGAGGGGCGTGAAGATTGGGAGAGTCCTCCAGCTAACCGGCCGGACCGCTCCTCTCTCTCTCTCCATTGTCTCACTTCTCGTCTCTCTCTTATCATTATTTATCTTACTATATTATCTTGTAATGTTTATCATTATTATAATTATCCACTATTCAATAAGTCATACGCGGGTTGACTCTAGGCAAGATGCATTGCTATCGAATTAGAGTGAACGAATTGAATGCTAATTAAAGACCAAATTATCATCGGATGTTCAATCTCACCTCTTCGCCTACTTAAGGTACGATGTGGCCATCTGTCAAAATCATTTTTTACTAGAAATTACTAAACAATTTCGTTTTATAGTACCTACTCACTAAAATGGGATTTAATAATTATTCCATATCAGGAAAATATGGTGTGGGATGCAGTAGATAATGAAGAACACAAGCAGTACTCCAATAGTACTTATTTTTAATAAACCCTTCTATTGTTGTCATCTTCTCCTATATTTAAGTACTCCTCTTCCTAAATCGAAATTCGGTAAACATAGGTAACTCAAGAACTAACCTTACAATTGAAGACGTCCGAAACAATTTATGAGCTTTCGCCTATTGCAAGAGACTTCTCTAGAATCCTCGCTCTTGCATGGCATCTTGCAATAGTTGCCCGGATGAACGCCTAAAATTCGGCCCAAACATTGGCACAAATAAAATAGGTCATATAAATAATAAATAAATTTTTGATAATAGTTTGCATCTTAATTAAAAAGGAGTGCTTTTTCACCTGTCTTAGAATCAGTTGAAGCAGTACATTTGAATTTTCTTAAACTTTATTAGCTAAATCTATCTATTACGTTTCGAAAGTTGCTGTTTCAATTCCGGAAAGATGAAATGTAAATTTGTTTATTCATCATTTAAAAAGACAAATACAAGTTTCTTTCATCAGATAAACGTGTTGAAATCTCTTTGAAAAAGATTCGTTCAACTTTAACATTCATGCAATTTATTTGTAAAATGCGTTATAACGAATGAAAAAGTAATATCTTTTTAATATATTACATATTTTTTTGTTGAATATCATATTTCATATGTTAATACTATATTTACTAAAAATAAATCCCCACATTCATATAACTTTAAAAAAAGTTATCAAATATTATCATTCCCCATAAATATCCTATTAGTGTCATTTATCTTGAACATTTTATAGACATTGAATTTTCCACATCTTTAATATGTATGAATAGCAAGTATTACCCGGACTAGTATTCATTAAAATTCTCAAGTCGTTTATTTTCTTAGTATTAGTTATTTGATGCACTTCTAAGGTCATAATCTGCATATTACATAGCCCCGAAGTGCACTGATGGCCCCTTGCGCAAAATGTCGACATTTAATTCGCCTACGATTATCATAATTGTTCTAAACTGGTGTATATTTCACTTCCGCGTACATATACGTATATCAGGCAAGGTGCACCCTCACCGTGTGGCTCTTGTAATGGGGAATTAACTCGATTAACTTCCCTTGTTATATAATATAATATGATCCAGCTGTCATGTCGCCCAGATGCCAGGTTGGCTCCAGCCTTCCAGGAACAGCTATCTCGTGTGAATATGCAGCTTCCAGCGCTCCTTTATCAGTGATATATGTGAGATGAGGTTGCATTGTCCAAGCTCCCACTAGATACCGATTAATGGTTTCTGCGGTACCATTAAAGGTATTGTCCCATTGTATACCTTCCGCTAAGTCGTACTTAGCGTAGGACGGTATCGTGGTTTACCTAGTCAATTCCTTGGATCATTTTTTATTTCTCTTTATTTTAATTTAGGTTCTATCACTGAAAGATTTTATTTGATCACAACGTTTCGGAGCTACGTCACAACGTCAGCTCGCTTCTGACTGCTAATTACATTAAATAATTTCGTGAATGGAATATGGTCTGGGTGCGGTCAAACAGAACTCAAATAGTGATAAACTATTTTATTTGAGCCAACGTTTCGCCCCACGTTGCAGGGCTTCGTCTGGGCTGAAAAAGATACAAACACTTGACATAGTTACAAAAAAAAAACAAAGAAAATAACAGGGGTATACAATGAAACGTAAATAATAAGAAAAAATTAACAGTTATAAACAACAAATGAAAACGGTAATAGTAACAGATAGATATCAGATAAAATAAGAGAAGAAATATTAAAGAGAGTACAAATTAAGAGATGAAAAGGGAAAAGAATTAATTGAATTAAATATTTTCATTTAATGTATACATTTAATTTACTGATGAGTTTTATTATATTTTTAACAATTATCTAACATTTTTGATTTATTTTTTAGTTATAATATTGATATTACATTACTCTCTTCCTACTTACTCCATATTTTATATCTAATGGTAAATCAATATTGCCTGACATTTATTTAAAGGTTGTATTAAAACAATACGTATTCATTCAGAAATTAAGGAGGGTCTTCATTAAACTTTATTGTCACAGAAACCAAATGATTAACCTGAAATCATATTGTATATGATTCAATGATTTATTGTTCGCATTTCTATTCAGTTGTTTTGTTTATGAATTTTCTTGTAGTATTCTATTTTACTTTGGGAACGAGGTGGCACTATGTTGGTAAATCCAAGGACCTAGGTTTGAATCCGGGTGGGTAGATAATTATTTTCTGGTACACTGTAGCCGTGAGTCAACCCTGTGGGTTATAGAGCCCTCCTTATGTCCACTTAGCCTTATAAAGTGGATATCCTTAATTGGGAAACAATATGGCGGTTGAGCGTGATCTTGAAAAAATCACCTCCCTATTCTAAAAATAGTGCTTCCTTAGAAAGTACTGAACCCGTGACCCTTTAGGGGCCGTGTACTTTGTTTTTACATTGAAATATGGTTCACCATTCGATTTTGTTATTTGGGTGATAATTATAATATTTATGGTCATTTATATTTCCAATTTATTGACAATATGTGTGATGGTTCCCTTTGGCTGTTTGATATAAAATTTTGGACTTAGTTGCGAGAGATTTAATGTAATATTAAATAAATGATTTTCTGAATTAAAATACTTAACAGGATTTTCACTACCCCTAACGAAACTGCATTTTTATATTTATAAGAGAAATTTGTAAGTTACGTTTACTAAAAATCACAGAAGTAAAAGGAAAAAAATTAAATCTCTCGTTACTTCTTATTTTGGTACCTTATGAGTCTTCTAATGTAGAGGATGCGAAATTAAACACTCCATATTTTCTGTTGACTCAATACCTATTTTGATAATATTAACTATTGCCAAAAATCCACAATAGAAACCACACGAGATCCTATCACCGATAGCATTTGACAGTGGAAGCACCCTCTAGGACAAGCTGCCTATACCTGCTTGGTTTTTGCCTTCCCTGCGACCACACCAGTCGAGGACACATGTTCTCCAATCCTGTCTCTACACTAATTCCTCCTCCTCCTCTTTGTCCTATTTTCGACTAAAAGCGTTGCCCATTAGTTGTGTATCCCCCCCGTCTACACCTTGTTACTGTTTTTCTCCCCCAACTTCCTAACCACTCTTAAGTACCTGTACAAAATCCTTTAAAATATTTGTGTAGCTTTGTCCAATTAATTGGTCTATGAGATGTCACTATTAATACTTGTTAGTTTTGATATATAT
>NW_027104749.1:333538-351980 GCF_000696795.3 Halyomorpha halys
AAACTTGCCCCAATTTCTTATATATTTTTAATTAATTATATTTTAGTTAGTTTTCTTTTGTAAACCAAGATTTTTCTATTTTTCATATTTCCTATCTTTCTTACCTTGTACCTCACATTTTGTTTGGTATTAAACATACTTGGCCTAACCTCTCTTTTAAAAAAATTACATGACAACAGAAAATCTCATGATGAACCAAAAGGTCAATTTCATGAATCTCTAATGGTTAATTAATAAGGAATGAAATTTTAAAAAATCTAAATAAACTCATGAGTTAGTTAGTTGGAGTCTTAGTTGATAAGTGTTCTTACTTTAAGATTCATAAATAATATTATTAAAAGCTATGAAAACGTCATTCCCTTTATTTTGATATTTTATTCATTTATTTTATAGTATCATAAAATAAATCTGTACTGTTACTAGAGTAACGGTTGTGCAAGGAGGTGATTTGTTGAGAATCACGCTCGACCGCCAGATCTTTATCCAATTAAGGGTTTACCCTTAATATTTCGGTTAAATTAGTTTCTGTAGGCCATAACTGAGGCAAATAAATATAACAAAATTATATGAATATTATTATTACACAATAATATATGTTGAACTATTGTTAAGTGGTGTATTTTCTCTAGATGTTGACTGTTGAAGTGAGATGTGCTGATATTGATTTAGAAGATTACAACTGACGTACTAAGTTACTCATATTTTGAGACATGTCGTTATTGTGCCCGAAGTGTGTGCTTGGTATATATGTATGCCTTCTTATGCTTTTATGTACAGCTTAACGTGGCCAGTCCTTTAACTCGCGTAACAGGCTGTTGCCGTAACCGGTTCCAGTGACAGGTTAGGAACGGGCGTGGGACGGCGGTGCCTCTTAATTCAGCTTCTATTGTAGTCCTACACCTCCTACCTCTGATTCATATATACCATAAATCCAGAGGCAACTAACCCATGGAACCTCTTAAGAGTTGTCTGTCCGTAAGATTCATCTCTATAGGACTGGTTATTGTAATATAGTGTTATTGTTGACAAAATAAAAATGACAATATTTCATTCTCTTAGCATACATTGTTTTGTTGGGGGTAGTACAAATGTTTGAGATACAGAAGTATACAGCTAGTTTTAGTATTTATACATTACACATAATTACCAAAGGCAATATACGTGAATTGTAATTCTGTGTATTCAACCTTGTTAAAACTAGTTTTTATTATAAATTTCAATTTTTTGTTATGTGGTAAATTAGTCGTTGCGTTTTATAGACTTAAACAACAACCAGTCATAATTACTGTTATATCTTATTTTAATTTCATTATGATTATTAATTGAATTTTAATCAAATATATAAACACTATTTAACTAATGAGATATGTTTTTTGGTCTTAATTCCCTCAATTGGTATTTAATATCTGCCCTGTCATCTCACATCATCATGCCAAAAAATAATAACTACGTAGTGATAGTTTATGACCTAAATAATAAAAATTTCCAGAAAATGCAATTTTTTCTTATGAAATTAAGAGGATACAAAAATATGAAAAAAATAAAATAAAATAAATTATATTTTATTTCCGAATGAAAATATTAGTTTTTTTGCCATGTTTTTCCTGATAAAATAAAGTCTATGTAACTACTGAGTTAATACTGTACGGGAATGTATGGTATGTTTGTACTTATTAAACTATACATTACATTGTCATAAACAAAATCATCCATAATGACCTCCATGTTCCATATGTTGCGATTTGGCCCGAAGCAGATATCAATCACAATAAACTCCCTACCGTCCAAAACCCTAAGCTCCCTCTTCAATTCCTGATTCCAAAAAGCAGTCAACGAAAGGAAAGAGGAAAATTTTACGTTTGCACGAGCCTATTATTCGTATGCATATCCTATGTCCGCATAGATATAGAGTAGTGTCCGATATTATATCTAGAGTGAACTAGCTGTGAGGATGCTGACACGGTGGGAGATTCTTTATCTCAATGAATCATCATCCTTGAAGTGTGCGGCTGCGTCATCTTCTTTGATAACGGTCTGTCGTCCAGCAATTAATTATAATGTCTCAACTTATCTTCACTTAACTACATAACATCTATTTTTATTTATGAAAAATATCTATAAGAAATGTGCACCCATCATAAACGTCCTGGAGTAAGACGTACAGTCTTGGAAGCGAATGTAACTAAATTGAAAATCTCGATTTTGATTATTTTTTCTATGTTCTTGCTTAAGCTCCCCTGCAATGTATTAAACATCAGTATAATGTTATTAAAACTGTTGATACCATGGCATTTTCTATTATGAAATAAGGCTCTGACCTTAAAAAGATATAATGTTTTATTTTTATAATAAATCAAGATCTGCCTCTCGGTTTCACATGTGATAAATTTGGTGTATACGTCCCTGTTTCATATACATGATAATTAGATACATGTTCAATGACAACAGGTTATTATTATAATATTTACTACTTTAAGCTATAAAATACAATTCGGCAATACCAGTACCGAAATCATCAGCACAGAAAAAGATAACAGATAGCAAATTAATAAATTTGATTTGTCTTATGAATAAAATCTACGAGGGAAGCATTTGAAGTACTACTTAACAATTGATTTACTGGAGCGCATATTCATAATATGTATTTGTATAATATCAACAAATAATGACGTATAATTAATTAATACGTACATGTATTATTATATCATAATTATTAAGATAATCAAAACAACATTGTTGGAGATAATTTCTCAACACATAATAATTAATAATTAAAGAAATATTAATGGTATAAAATAAAATTATTTTCGAAATTTAATTTTTTTGTTATTGATAAAACTCAGTTTTTATATTTTAAATCTTAAAGAGACAGTTTAAAATCATATTTAGTGTGTTAAACTTTTTGTTAATCCTGTTTATAAAGCGTTAAACACAAAGTGTGATCTTTCTGTGATCATTAAATTTTTGGTAATGAGCGTTTAAGGATGGTCCTTTAGTGGAAAACGTTTTATACTCCGCTATTATCTTCAACTCAGTGGCGGAACCAACCACTAAACTCCTGGCAAGATGGGGCCATTAAAATCATAAAATTATTCTTGACTGTCTTTCATAACCATTACTAGCAATTAATAACTTCTTCTTTTTTTTCCTGTGTAGAAAAAAGTAATTGGATTCGTATCCTTTGTGTTTTTACGTTCCTACTATTTCATATTTTGTAATACTATTTTTCATTTATTTATTGTTTTGTATATATTAAATTTCAATAACATTTTTCCATTATTAATCTACATTATTTTACAGCTATATTATCAACTACTAATAGTACTAAATATATCGTCATTTATTTTGATGATTGATTTAATTTCAAGGATTTTCATTTAATTGAGCAGATTAAAAAAATTTGTTTCATATATATTTGTAATTGTAAAAATTACTTTATTACTAAAAAAGACACGTTGTTGTTGTATGGTCATATACCGGGAAGTTGCTACAGTTTATTGGGAAGATCATTAGTTAACCGTATTTAATTACTTGTAGGTCCGGATGATGGTCAAGAAACATACAGAATAGCAGAAAAACTATTCATTAATAATTAAGTATCATCTATCTAAGTATCAATCTTCTTTGCATAGCTTCAACAGGGCTCAATAAGATCAAAATATAAACATTGTAAAGCACAAGAAAACATATACATAAAAAGTTGTATAAAAGATGATATATAAAAAACAAAAATGATATAAAAAATAAAGTTTTGACAAGTTTCTGTAGTATTTGGTAATTATAGTATTAAAAATGAATTAAGACATATAAAAACAAAAAATTAAGTACTTTTTATCTCTGGTGGTTAAAAGTATAAATTTAGAAAATTGATAATAATATGTAAGTTATACTCGATCCTTAAGGCAATTAAAAAGGACCGGCATATTTTATTGTTGGTTAAACTGCCCAGGATTCCTTAAGAAGGAATAATTATCTAAAAATGAAATTTTGCTAGTTCGTAAAAAAAAAAGTTTCCAAATCGATCTGCGCGAGGAACAGTGACAGGTATATAACATGTGATTAGCACGAGACGCTCTCCGGCAAGTAACAGGTAATTTGTCACACCGGGGACGGCCTCTTTAATTGCTGGCTTTTAGGGAAAAATTGGATAATTATATGATCGCAGTTGGCGATTGGAGTCGT
Source organism: Halyomorpha halys (assembly GCF_000696795.3). Taxonomy (NCBI): domain Eukaryota; kingdom Metazoa; phylum Arthropoda; class Insecta; order Hemiptera; family Pentatomidae; genus Halyomorpha; species Halyomorpha halys. Next base: position 337,721 of record NW_027104749.1, read on the forward strand.
GCCTTGTCGCACCTCCTGTCCGCTTATTAGCCACTGTCCTCGGCTCGTCTACTCCATCATATCCACCAATCCCTCAAATCCACAAATCCATTAAATCCTTGCATATAAATTGTGTTCAAGCCATTTTATTCCTTTTTTTTTTTTTTTTTTGGATGGGGGAGCTAGAGAAGAGTAGTAGCCTTTACCTGAACCCTGTAGTAAAGTTGAGGGTATGCGATTTATTTCTGTCGCCGTGAAATTTTTCTTTTCTATATAAAACATTACTATCTTAGTTATATTCTAAAACATTACGAAGTTGTATTTAGATTATAACTCCCCATAAAGAAATTGTGGTTTTCATGATCCTAAAAAACCAAGATTTTGTGCTCTCAAATCCTCTATAGAGTGGACATTTTGTTCACTTTTTTATTTGTTCACCCCGCTCGATGGTACCTTTATTTTTTAATTGTGTTGTTTCTCCTGAGTTTTTACCATGAAAAATTATTAAAGTTTTGTCATTGTTCTTTTCCGCATCTATAACTATATTTAGAATCCCATCTTTTACCGTTAGCGCTGTAAAATGACGCTTAATCTCCCTCTATACCGATCTAAAGTCATCTAAATGTTATTCAGTATCTTTGTTTATAAATTATAAATTGACAAGAGAGCTTAACCCCAGCGCGATGAGGGCTTAACCTGACGACTATACAGAACCGAGATGCCGTACCTGGACCTTTATCAGCCAGATATCGCTTATCTTCCTAATTGAGAGCCGGTACAGTCGGCGCAGGCAACAACTGGATGCTCTTAATTCTGTCTCATTAAGGAGCATTTGTAGCCCGTTCTGGTCATTTCCTTCCAGACGTTTTCCTGCATCCTAGTTCAGGCGTTGTTCTGTTCTCAAGCACTGAAAATATCTCCGTACCACCCGCGTTTATATATTATTATATATCTATACGTTTATTTACATATTTAATGAGCAGGACTTATTATAAATGCATGCATTAACAGATAGTTATATATTTAAAAAATATGCTGTAAGTAGGGTATAGGGTAATAGTAGAAAATGCGTAAATGAGATTTTTCTCAAATTATTTTTTTGGGGGGGGGGCGGGGAGGCAAGAGGGGTTCAAGTTCAGCATCTTCTTTTTCATTCATCAGCATCTTCTTTTTTATCTGAAATAAATAATAATAATAATTTTAACATTCACTTCAGCACCACTAAGTTGAAAGTTGATTCCAGAAGATAGAAAATTATTTTTTAGCTAGAATGACATCTTTCAAATTTCATTGATGAATATATAGTAGACTTTCAACAAATCAATTTCTTTGATAACATAAATTTTTTAAAAATTCGGGTAAACATGACACAACAAAAAAGTTATATCTTCCAGTTGAAAAATATTGTAATCAAAAGAATTATCTTGATGAACTAGCTAACTTTCTCTACATTTGTCATCAGTTTTTAACTAGATTAAAAATCTCAAAATTTAGAAAAGATGAGTTTACAACTTAATTTGAGTCGAAATGTCATTCCCTCACTAAGTCCCAACCAAACCTTTCTGATAAGACATAAGTAAATTAAAAATTGGAAACCTTGAATACCATTTAATTAACCCCCTAAGATTGAGACAATAACCTCCCCTTTCTTTTTAATACGTAGGAGCTAAAGAAACGTGTGTGCAAGTCCAGTATTATTTATTCATCTCATCAGTTTTCTCTAATTTAAGCGGGTTCTGCTTTTATTTTTTTGCTCAGTTTTCTTTCGGTGTCAGTTGAGAGTTCAACTAATAGGCTATATTTTCTTAAACCAGCCAAAACTATTCAGTCATATGTTACTTCTCAATGTGCAAAGACATTAAAAAATGAATTGAATGCTTATTTTTATTGTTTTTAATTTATGAATACAGTTAGGAGAAAAATAAAAGAGCAATCCATGAAAAATGAGCAAAACATGATACTCGTCATTTGTTAACCCACTTCTTTTAATCCTTGGAAATCACACACTTTTCTCTTTTGGTTTAAATAGTTAAATATGTTATAGAAATGGAAATTTCATGAAATAAGCCATAAATTTAAAATTGTTTTGAAGAAATTGGATAAGTTAGGGAAATTAATCGAAAAAATTGTGTATATGATAGTCACCTTTTATACACCCTCAACAAAATTTTTTTATTCGTGCGTGTGAAATAGTTCTATTAATGATGAAATCTTATCACAAACCCAAATAATATTTATTATTTATGTTTATATATTTATATACATTGTTAACTGTTAAACAACTAATTTCATTACCGCCTAAACAATGAATTGAAATTCCTAAATCAGACTGTTGCGGTCTAATCACTTAGACGATAAACCAATCGATTTGATAAGCCCTAGAACGTATCCAATGGATTAATCCCACGTCTCCTTAACTGAATCCCTCAACCCGACACCTAACCTACCGTACAGCAGCTCTTGTAGAATATTTATCAGTTGATGAGAAAATGTTAAAATTAAAATAGTCACTTTTGTAAAATTTTGTAGGATTTCAAAATAATTTTTCAATCACGATTAAAACAGAGTATTATGTTTAATATACTGTGAGAATTCTGCCTCCGACCTTTTCAGTAAATTGACATTTTGGGTTTATATTCAAACGGGTTTATGTCAGTTAATTATTATCTCTATGTTGGACGCTGTTTATGGTTTCATTTTATAGCTAATTTAATGAGCTACAACTTTTATTTTGGTGTTGTTTTTGATTCAAGGCTTCCTTTTAGATGTAAATGTAAATTCTGAAAAAAAATATGATCTGTATTAGAATCCGATTTCCTATAAGAATCCGTCAATACCATCGAAAAAATCAAATTTATGTACTGAGAAAAGCTACTGAACTTAAACCTCATTAAAAATTTCAGCAGATCCTGTTGTGCTACACGAAGTTTCATCCCTAATTTGAAAAATAATGCGGATTTGAAAGGGTTTGTGAATAGTTTCTTGAACGACTATAAAGTAGCCTCGAACAACACGACTTTATGTCGATTTAGTAACAATCTATTCGAGTTTTTATCTGTGTAAATTTTGCTTTTATGGTTACCAGAACTATTTCTTCCTGAGAAGCTCTGTCAAAGCAAATAAAAATATCACCGGAAGCGTAGCAGAACCCTAGCCCGAAGCAGACAGGAGTTGTGATGCATCCTTGAGCGAGACAGATTGCCTAGTAGCGTCCCATCGTAAATAACAGATACCTGTCGATGAGTTATCACATAGGCGACCTTATCATAGCAAACACAGCCTTATCAGAATCTTGTCCTCTCCGGTGTGCACAGGGATAACACGACCACGGTGTACCAACACAGACTGACAGGGGGAAGAGGATTAGGGAAGCAAAAAACAAGGATATCTGTTCCAGGATAGGGGTCAGGAAAGTCTAGTTGGGATCCTAATGATAAAGGTGGTTTTAGCGAGTTGATAACAGACCATCTGAACGTCAAAACCACAAATATAGTATGTGGTGATGCTGTGTCAGAATAATTTTCACTAAATAAAACCCCGTGGTATGTGGCGGAGACTTCATTCTTTAGTTGATCATTTTTCATAAAGAATATTTTGTGTATAAATTTATTCTTAAAATTTTGACTTCTAACTAAGCGACCAAATACTTAGATAATATTTATTATCAAATATTAAACCATAATAATACAATTCAGTTTCTATCTCTAAACCAGACCTGAATTTAAAGAACTTGATTTCAATGTACATCTTAATATGTCTTATTTTTTAGTAATTCTGATCTGTAGTATTTTGTTGTTCATGATTTTATTTAATTCCAAATAAATAAAATTGAAACATGGCCTAAATAAAATCAATATTTTGAAGAAAGAATATTGAAGTAACCCGACTCAATAGGGTCCGAAGGACCACTATCTCTAGGGCCGACTAAATTGATATCGCCTTCTAACTTTTCATTATGTAAATTCCCAACTAATCGACAGGTCACAGCTCCTGTCGATAATTATAGAATCGATTTCACGGCCTCTCCTCGTCGTTCAGTCTTTTCCGATTTTCTCCGGCTTTTAGTAGACCAATCAAATCCCAGACTGGTAAAAGAGTTGTAGTCGAGCGTCAGACGGTATTAATTGGATTGCGTCTTCTAAGGAAGTAGCTTTGGTTACCCATGTCAGTGTAATTATTATGGAGATTTAAGATTTAAATTATAAACACAATTTAGAAGCTAAATTTTATAAAGAAAAGTTAGATTTGTTAGAAGACTTTCTAAAGATGAGTTGCTTACTTCGTCCCCATATAACGGAAACCCCTCTGAACGGACAATTTTATTAAGATCCCGACCCTCAAGTTCCTTATTTGATGCAATTGAACTCCTTATTGATAGGAAATTAATAATAAAACAATCAAAACAAAACAACAAAGCTACCTTCTAGGTCTATTTCAATACGAAATATAATTTCTGAATAATGTAAATTTTTTCACTAATTTGATAGAAGAATTACTTAGTAATTAAATAACTATATGCATTTATTTAATAAGCGATGTATACTGTTTACTTAAATACAATTATTATATTATGGAACCTCTGCACTTTTTAGTTGGTTTTTTTATCAATACTTATCACATCTGTATAGCAGACACAAATAAAATATGAATATACTTACTCACGATTCCAGACCTGAATTTTATAGGTCACTTATTTTAATAAAACATTACTTTTTGCTGAATATATTAAAAGGTTTAAGAATAATTGTATTTAAGTAAAAAGTATACATTGTTTATTATATATATGCATATAGTTATTTAATTACTAAGTAAACCATTAAAAAGATTTATATTATTCAGAAATTATATTTCGTATTGAAATAGACCTAGAAGGTAGCTTTGTTGTTTTGTTCTGATTGTTTTATTATTAATTTCCTATTAATTCACTTTATTGGAAACTTGTGTTTCATTATTTTAGTAGGAGTATTGACAGCGCTAAAAAGCATTTATTCATTATATAGTAGCATTGGGTGTATGTAAACAAAAACTTTTTATACTATAAAAATATTACTTTTTTCAGACATCATAGCTTAAGTGGCGATTTGTTAATAAATAATTGTGTTATTTTATTTGCGTTCATCCTTATAAACTGAACTTCATTTCTTTCACGTTCTACCACACGCAGTTTAGCAACCTCTTTTGAGGTTAGTCCATGTTGTTTTCCCTTCTCCATCTTCTTCGGATTACATTGTAATACATCCCATACTCCAAGCTCAGTTGCCAGAAGCCAGGTTCCCGATCCCCGAAACCTTGGCAGGAGACTAGCTGTCAGCTGTCCTGGCAAGGACTCCCAGGTCGTTGCCAAATCACTTAGACCTCCTTGTTTTCATTAGCCCATTCTGTCTTCTTTTTGTTGGCTGTGCTTTATCGTATCCTGTCACTAGTAGATTCCATTCCAAACAGTATTGTTACCTTAGTTCCAATCACGAATAAATTACTCACGATTATTCATTCGCTGTTTAAACGTTTCAAAAGCTTACAAATGAATTATTAATATGAACAATCAAATTTTTCTTATTCAAACTTAACATTTAAATAACATTTTTAATATGGAATAAATCATCTTAGATATTTCTGAAACCTATAATATCCAAACTAGATAAAGTGAGTCAATTGTCAGGTTCCTGGTTATTTGTAACTATGTAGCTGAATAATGCTGACTATAGCAAACTATAGATTTAAACCTTAGGTTAGTATCCATCTCTATAGTACCCATTCTGGACTGAGAAGTTTATTAACTTTTTTGGGAAGGGGTGGTCTAAACTTTCCCTACAATTTTGACTTACTTATCGGAGTTTAGAAAATATTTTCTAAAATTGGTTGTTTTCCTAAACACCACCTTCTTAGGATAGGATTCATAAGCAATTTCGCGTGTAATTACCATTTTGAAAAACTTTATACTACAATTTTTGCTGTTTGAATTAGGTTCTCAAATTGTTGCTGTTTGAACTAGGTTCTCAAATTATTGCTGTTTGAACTAGGTTTTCAAATGTTTGCTGTTTGAACTAGGTTCTCAAATGTTTGATGTTTGAACTAGGTCCTCAAATTTCATGTCTTTCTGATTTAATTTATTGATGGCCCCTGCCTCCTTCTCTCATAAAGATGTGCTTGTTCCGGAAACGTTTACACTATCGTATGATGAAGAAAGAAAAAATTTTTTCCTCAATAATTTAATATAATTTATTTATCAAAATCATATCTGTTCATGTTTTAGTGCTTTCTGAAATCGACATTTTCTGGAATACAAACAAATAAATCAACCCAACTGTCTACTGTTGAGACATAGATAAGTTTATTATGAAAAATAACTTTATATCCTGTTAAAACGAGATATAACTTTGCTTATTCATTCTAAAGTTGAAAATAAAACAACACACAGAAATTACATTCCACAGATGACATGCGATTTATTTAACCCTTCTTAGCATGTTGAAGAATGTTCTGTTGTTGAGATCCGATCTACTGTAAACTGGACTGAAACGGAATAAATTTAGATAAAAAAAATCTTAATTCCATTGATGAATGGCCAGGCGTTGAGGTAATTTTTACAGATAGGCAGTCGAAAATTCAGTCTGTTATGTCTTTGAAACGTTCCTTCTGAAAATTCTTTTGAGATCATTATCAAAATATTTTAACTTTTGTGTTCCATTTTAACTTCTTTTATCAACGTTATATCTTTCTGCCGATTATTCGTTTTCATCACTTTTTATTTAAAAAAAAAAAAAAAAAAAGACGGTTTCTAAATATTCACTCGGTTAGATAGATACCGTTTTTATTTGTAATAATTTGTTAATAAAAGCAAAAGTTTATTATAATTTTAATTTTGATTACTGATCGCAGTTAATTTTTAATCAATATTATTTTTTTTTTTTTGCATCATTTTTAATATTAGTAGTGGTATAAATATCATAAAAGAAATTAAGAAAATTTTAAAATCTATCACAAAAGCTTTACAACTCTAAATTCTAAACAAATATTTTTTAACGATTATTCCAATGAATTTTTTTGGTAATAAATTATTGGAATTTACAAGCCGTCTGTATAATAAATAAATAAATCCAACATAAATAAATTTGAAGTCAATTAATGAAATTAACAAGTTGTTAGAGGATCATGTAGTGAAAGATAATGACCTATATTCAATCAAAGTTGGGTTACAATTTTCTGTAACCAAAATCATAGATAATTAACTATTGAGTTTTTGATTAATTGTTTAGTTATTATTCCCTGATAACTAAAAATATACCTAGTTGCTTATATTAGCTCATGACTAATTTAGTTTCAAGAATAAAATTCGGACAAATTGATAATAACTTTTCTTTTTAGTTTTTGACCCATGATAAATATTACAACTACTCATAATTTTCTACCAACTCAGTTTTACATTTTTAATTAAAAATAACTTATTTTCTCTTTAGTTATAAAAATCATACTAGGAAACGTCTGAAGCGTAGACCAGAACATGTATGGGTGGGTTGTTTTACATCTGACTTTTTTTTCTGGCGATTCTCAAATGATTTCTTAGCAGCTAATTTGGGTTCAGGTAATGTATTTATTATTAGTATTTCCAATATCGAACCTTCAGGTTATTATTATTACAAATGAACTGGAAGAAATCGACAGTTTAAAGCAAAAGTGGAAGCCGTTATAGCCGAGTATGTTGAGCAACCTCGATTCCGGCCTAGGCGGGTTGATTTTTATATCGTGGACGTCTCACGGAATGAAAACTCTATCCTCTCACTCTGGTAAATGAACAACAGGTCAGCTCTAAAAATTGCTTTCCCTAATATTGTAATTTTACGAATGGTTAATCCTATATATTTTCATATTAAAATAAAACCAAGGCCGGACTGAAATTTAAAAGTTAATGGGAAGAAGTGACGGCCGCTCACTGGAAAAAAAATCCATTAAATGATTCTACTTTAAAATAATAAAAGGTTTAATTATTCTTTCCAATTACGACTCTTTTATTTTCGAATTAATGGCCGTAATTTTCTTATTAATATTAATTATGCTCGCACTCCATGCATAATCTGAATGCAGTGCCATTAAATGAATAATTGTAATTCTTTTATCTCCGTTTTGTGCCTTTCACTGTCTTTGATTACGTGTTTCACTTTTTATGTGCGTGTGTGTTTGTGTGACTAATTTAGTGTTTCAACTTCTAAAAATTTTAATATCAATTATTAAAAACTTTTACAGGTAATGTCCTCACTTAAGGGAAGACGGAATCCCTTAAACAACATAACAAACATTTTCTCAAAATTTCATTGGTCACTTTCAAATTTATGTCTAATCTTTCATCTTGTCACACTTCCAGAGTTTTTTCTTAGTATCTAAATTTATGAAATTTCCACTAATACAATTTTCTTGCCAATTCGTTTAACTGCATACTTAATTTTTTTATAGTATGTAAAAATTATTATTGTTTTATAAAACAAAAGCCTTAACATGCGTTAATATTGTTATTTGTCTTTGTAAATATTTCAACGTATTTAGATAATTACTTTTTGAACAATCGTTCCATATTTCCTAACAATATAAATTTTAATTATATTATTTCAATTTCTTGAGACAAGGTAATTATTTATTAAATAAATCAAAACTTGTATCCTTTTTTGTCTCAACACTTTTTATTTTTCAACAGTCCAACGTTTCGGCCATTTTAGCCATCTTCAAGGACATTTTCAATTATAAATTCTTCCTCACATTAAATTTAGAATTACTTTTGCAGGCTATTCTGCCCAGGTCATTCATTAATTATAAGTTAAAAACCTTCAATTATAAATTCTTCTTCACATTAAATTTAGAATTACTTTTGCAGGCTATTCTGCCCAGGTCATTCATTAATTATAAGTTAAAAACCTATTTCTTTTTAAAATTTAAAATCATTAATATCTAATTCTATATATTCTAAATTCTTCAGCGAACTGAAATAACTACTTTTCGAAACATTATACCTTATTTACTTAAAATATAAGCTTTGTGAAACTCAAAAACTGGATCAAAATTTTTTTCTCGTGTTTGTAGGCTATTTTATTAACAATTTTTATACCTAAGCTGTTCAAATAGCATTTCAGATAGAATTCTAAATCTACTACATCGTGATTATAATCTTATGTGGAGACAAGCACACCCATCTACTTCGCTAGAAAATTTTCTGGAGCATCTTAGTACAGGGATACTTAGATTATTTATTATTATAACGAAAAATTCTGATAAAGTACTCATATTATTTCATATCATCTAACCCAGTGGCTCTTAACCTGTACAGACTTGATGTAAGGTGTGCGATCTGTGCTCTATATTTATATGGTCTTATTTCAATACCAATCGATAGTTTTTTATTACAAACTAAAAGCCTCTTTAATTGATTTAATTCGAACGTGTGGTACTCATGGTATACACTTTCTTAACTCCTGAGTTGGAATCGGGCCGTTATATAGAATTTATTCTTTCCAATTATGAATCAACTCTAAGATCGTAAGAACCTTCGAAGAGGGAAGAAATTGTGAAATAGGTTTTATATATTTTTTTACCAATACCACTATAGGTCCAGTGCAATCAGATAAAAAATAAATATCGGAGTGTGTTATGTTGATAATTTAAGTTTTTATTGAACATTTGGTCCTATTTGAGAAGGAAAAATTTAAATTCTGAAATAAATTGAATAAGTCTAAGCTGTAGAATTTAAAAAACAAAACAAAAAAAAACCTAACTTTTGAGATGTGTATTTATTAACTTTTTTAAAATACTCGTTATATATATATGATAAATAGCGTAAGATAAGGTTACCTTCTTGTGACTCAGTAAGGGATATGTACTTTCTTTCAGCTGTAATGTTTAAGAGCCTGAACTAATTATAGTGTTTGCCGAAAGCATTAGGGAAGCATAAAGTTAGACAAAGTAGTCTTATAATTACCCAATAGATCTTAGTCAAAAGGAATATCGAGCCACGAAATTATTTATTTCAAATAAATATTATTCAATATTACAAGTTGAGTAATGACTCGTTATTAAGTTGTTTACTGAAGGCAATAAGATCCGTAATCACTTAGCCTCCTGGATGGATGGCCCCTGAAGTGTTCTGGAACATCCCAAGAGCCGTCTGGAATGACAAATGTTGCTTCCGCCTTTGAATGATTGCTGCAATCAGAGGTAGCGGTATCAGTGGGTTTGATGAATCGTCCGATACTGATACCCGAAGTGCGACCAGGTAGCCTCTGGAGGGGGAATGATTTAGTAATTAGGCTAAGTGTAGAAAAGGAATAATTACTGTATTTATCCCAAGTATCCTCCGAGAGTCGTTAATCTTTATGACCGCTCAGTTGACCGCTCCTTTTAGCTCTTTTTATTTGTTACGGTGCTCTTTTGTAATGCGCTCTCTTTATCGACTGGCTTTGGCCCGTGGTTCACTTTAGCGATGCATTATCCTCATTCCAGAATGGAATTTAAATAACTATTTTCTATTACTTCAACAAATTTTACGAACGTTTCTTTCTTTTAATGATTCATCTTCTTACATTGCGTAGTAATTGTAACCATCATAAAAAAAAAATTATATAAATCACATAGTACAGGAGCCCAATGCATAAAATCCAACCCATGGAACTACGTCTGCAAATAATTTTAAAAATTACTTTTGTATCTTACTTCACACGGTAACGCATTCCTGGCAGTTCTAAAACTCCTGCTAATTAGCCTCTAATTTGTTAATTTCTTCAAGTAGTATGTCGTAAACCGCAAAAGCGGAATTTGGCCCAAAACAGAGGTATTGACCTATGTACAAATCCAAACCTGACATGAAAACCCATATCTTTTTCATTTGGATCCTCCGTTTAAGATTTATAGCCGAAACAAAGACCTAACATTTCTAATTCATTACTGTTTCAGAATAGCTTTTTAGTCAGTTTTAGAACGGCCAAAAATGCATGTCCGTGTTAAGTTGGATTCATATCACTACTTTTCTTGAATGGTGGCGCATAAAAAAAAAAATGTTTGGTCTATTATGAAATGTACTTACAGATTTATTATGTTTCTTTCATTCTTTAATATGTTTCCTCTATTGACTATCCGAGAGCTATTATAGTTATCAAGAGCCTCAGTCTACGGTACAATCTATAGATACGTTGGGTACATAATATTTTTTTTGTGAGAAGTGCCACTATTCAAGCAAAGCAACTATATTTAGTACAATAATTTATTTTCAAAGTTTACATTTACAAAAAAAAAAAATCGTCTCTTATCTGTTGTATTCAACCGTGCATCGCTTCTTGATTGACTTTTCATCGTACTTTTCCGTTGTAGATGGTTCCAAAATATTATTTTAAATTATGATAGATTTGGTGAAAGATGTTAACCCTTCTAACATATATTACCTCGTTCTTTCATAATTTTGTGCGCTGTTTGTTTATAAGTAGTGTCCCTGTTATACAGCATGCGGACCGTTTTTTTGCCGCTAACCGATAGTGAGTCCTTCTGCGGCAGATTCCCGTGACCAATCCCATTGTTGAATTTCTACCTAGGCAACAAAGAATTATTTATACTCTTCTGCACTCTGTCTAGATCTGTTTTCTTGTTTCTTTTTTTGTTTGCCTTCTCCTCCGAATAAGGAATCAATTCTGTCTCTGCAGACTCCCTTTGTGTGGGTGGCTGTATTGCCTCGGTTTCCACTTAATCTCGTTCCGTTGCAAAGCCCCAAATGAATGTTGGGATACTTTGGGCTGTCAGCCGGATCGCCCAACCATAAGAAAATTTAGTTATGTTGATTAGGCCACATATCACGTCTTTTCATGTATCAGTTTTGATTTTCGAGTAGTGTTCTGATTCTGTTCTACACATAATTTAAAAATCCTTAAAAATGAAGTTAAATATTATCTATAACTGTTAAATTATTTATTTTTTAAAATTACTTGTATCCACAGTTATGGTGACGTTTTTCTATGTCGAATTTTCAATATATTTCAAATAACATTATTTTCTATGCTTGGTTATTAGAGCTGATATACATGTAATAGTAATAATTTAGGCTCAGATGTAATTCGATAATTGAAAATAATATTAATTATCATAATAATTAGATAAATAATTAAAATAAGAAATAGGTAAATAAAAAGATATATAAAAGTAGAAGAAAAAAAAAATGAGGTGTAGATAGTTGACCGTAGATTAATGCTTGAAGAAGTTTGTCGGGGGGTGCGGTCAGCAAAGGACAACATAAATAAACAAAACCATATTTATTTATTTTATGCCGACGTTTCGACCTGAGTTTGAGGTCTTCATCAGGGGTTGTGGCTTAGAGGGAAGATTGGTAACGACTCTGTTCTGAACTGTGTGCCAAACGTGCTGAGTCGTTACCAATCTTCCCTCTAAGCCACAACCCCTGATGAAGACCTCAAACTCAGGTCGAAACGTCGGCATAAAATAAATAAATATGGTTTTGTTTATTTATGTTGTCCTTTGCTGACCGCACCCCCCGACAAACTTCTTCAAGAAGAAAAAAAAAAATTAAATAATACACAAAAGTTGCCTAAATTCAAAACTAAACTTCGGGAATTTCAGTTTTTTTTTTTTTTTATAAATGTAAGCAATAACATTTGGACAACCTACCAACATGAATTGGCTAACCACAGAGGTAGGTAGGAAAAGAAAATTTATTTTTTGGATTAATTTTGTATATTATCATTCATATTTTTTTGAAAATGAAAATCTACTGCTAAGACCCATGATGAGTGAGAATTTCAGTATTTTCTAAGGAATTGCTGTTTCTTGAACCTTTTAAAAATACTTGAAATTAACTACTTTCAATTAATGTAATAAATTGTTATGTAATAAAAATAAATATAATTCAGATTAATTACTTTTTTGTTATACACTGATTGGTTCGTGAGGTTTAATTTCTTTAAACTCATTCTTGTAACAAAAATATGCTTGGTACCTTAACTTTGGGGAAAAAAAAAACTTATATGATTCTTATTTTATTTAAAAGAAAATACAAAATTTTATTATAATATTATAAATAAATATGAACTGCTACTTTATTTTCACTATCATAAATGTGGTAATTTGTTTCCATATAATAATATTTTATTAATAATCACCGACCAGGCACTACACTTAACCATAAACAGGTGTGAGGACTTGTTTTAGATAAACTGATTTTACCGTTTATTTTTCTCATTAGTATTAATATTTATTTATTATAATTTATGTAAACTTTCATAAATTTATACTAATTTTGTTTGTTTTTCTTTTTCAGGTGAGTGTGAATCAATCTGCATGTATAATAGAGGTATTTATTATCCTTATGAAGGCCGCCTTATTTATATGATTGTTTAATTTCTGAAGTATTTATCCTTGTTGAATTTTCTCTTTATTAATTGATTAATGAGCCGTTCTTAGCTGTACTGTGCTAAATAAATGTTGGGGTTTTTCTTGTTTATAAAATTTGATTTTACTACATTAATCATCTGCATCGAAATGTATTTAACTGAAAGTGAGAATGCGTAGTATTGAAAATGAATTTTTAATTTAAGAATTTTTGATTATTAATATTTTTTTTTTAAACTTTAGATTGTTTGGAAAAATATCACTTATCTTTTTTGATTTCTTTTGATTAACCTTTTATTTTTCCATCTCCTTAAATTTCCAATTATTACTTAATTTCTCAGCTTGCTTTTTAACCCAATAACCATTAATTTTAATATTTTGTTTTTATTTTATTTTTTATTTTGAAAACGTGGTATATAAAAAAAACGAATCGAAGTTAAGAATTATATTTTTTTTATTAATTTTTTTTTTAACCAAAATTCGAGATATGTGTTGTGACTACTACAACAGAACACGCAAAGCGTGTGTTCGTTTCAGACGGTACTAAATTATTTTTATATATAATAGGCGTTTAATCATAGTGACAGAACATTCATGGGAGAGGAAAAGTAAATCAGTTTGCTCCATTTTATTTATTTATTTTTTAATAATTTATTTTCTTGCAGAATACAAAAACGATAATAAAAAAAGTATCATAATATTAATAATTCATTTATTGTTATTTTATATTAGATTTGAACAATTATTATTACGGTAACATACTGAATAAAAAACTAAGTATAAAAAAACTATTGTTTGTCGATATTTATTTGAATATATTATTTCTTTATGAATTAAAGATTTTTAAAAAATATTGAAGTAAAGATATAAGTACAAAATATTATATAAAAATAAAAACAGTATACTGTAATTA